>NW_027423435.1:592641-673125 GCF_048934315.1 Petromyzon marinus | reverse complement strand
ACTCACTCACCCACTCACATCACCCACTCACTCACCCTCACACTCCAACCCCACTCACTCACCCATTCATTCACCCACTCACTCACCCACTCACTCACTCACCCACACACTCACCTACTCACTCACCCACTCACTCACCCACTCACTCACTCACCCACTCACTCACCCACTCACTCACCCACTCACTCACCCTCACACTCACCCACTCACTCACCCACTCACCCACCACTCACCCACTTACTCACCCACTCACTCACTCACCCACTCACTCACCCACTCACCCACTCACACACTCACTCACTCACCCACTCACTCACCCACTTTACTCACCCACCCACTCACTCACCCACTCACACACTCACTCACCCACTCACTTACGCACTCACTTACCCACTCACCCACTCACTCACCCACTCACGCATTCACTCACTCACCCACTCACTCACCCACTCACTCACCAATTCACACACCCACTCACTCACCCTCACCCACTCACTCACCCACTCACCCAATCACTCACCCACTCACTCACCCACTCACACACTCACCAACCCACCCACTCACTCACCCACTTTACTCACCCACCCACTCACTCACCCACTCACTTACGCACTCACTTACCCACTCACCCACTCCACTCACCCACTCACTCACTCACCTACTCACTCACTCACCCATTCACCCATCCACTCACCCACTCACTCACCCACTCACCACCCACTCACTCACCCACTCACTAACCCACTCACCCACTCACACACTCACTCACCCACTCACTCACCCACTTTACTCACCCACCCACTCACTCACCCACTCACACACTCACTCACCCACTCACTTACGCACTCACTTACCCACTCACCCACTCACTCACCCACTCACCCATTCACTCCACCCACTCACCCACTCACTCACCCATTCACTCACCAATTCACCCACCCACTCACTCACCCACTCACCACGCACTCACCCACTCACTCACCCATTCACTCACCAACTCACTCACCCACTCACTCACCAACCCACCCACTCACTCACCCTATCACTCGCTCACCCACTCACTCACTCACCCATTCACCCATCCACTCACGCACTCACTCACCCACTCACCACCCACTCACTCACCCACCCACTCACTCACCCACGCACTCACTCACCCACGCACTCACTCACCCACTAAATCACCCACTCACTCACCATCTCACTCACCCACTCGCTCACCATCTCACTCACCCACTCACTCACCCTCTCATTCCCCCACTCAATCACCCACTCGCTCGACATCTCACTCACTCACCCACTCACTCACCCACCCCACTCACTCACTCACTCACCCACTCACTCACCATCTCACTCACCCTCTCATTCACCCACTCACTCACCATCTCCCTCACCCACTCATTCACCCACTCACTCACCATCTCACCATCTCACTCACCATCTCACCCACCCACTGTAGCCTTAACAAACTGTTGTGGCAAGTGGTGCTAGACAGTAACTATGAAGGCCGGCACGGCACTCGTGTGGGTGGGTGGCCAGCACCACGCGTGGACACCTTCCTCACCCCTGTGGGTGACTGTGAGTGACTGTGAGTGACTGTGAGTGACTGTGTAAGTGACTGTGTGAGTGACTGTGAGTGACTGTGTGAGTGACTGTGAGTGACTGTGTGAGTGACTGTGTGCCTGTGTGAGTGACTGTGAGTGACTGTGTGAGTGACTGTGTGAGTGACTGTGAGTGACTGTGTGTGACTGTGTGAGTGACTGTGTGCCTGTGTGAGTGACTCTGAGTGACTGTGTGAGTGACTGTGTGAGTGACTGTGAGTGACTGTGTGTGACTGTGTGAGTGACTGTGTGAGTGACTATGAGTGACTGTGAGTGACTGTGTGAGTGACTGTGAGTGACTGTGAGTGACTGTGTGAGTGACTGTGTGAGTGACTGTGTGAGTGACTATGAGTGACTGTGTGAGTGACTGTGAGTGACTGTGTGAGTGACTGTGTGAGTGACTGTGAGTGACTGTGAGAGTGAATGTGAGTGACTGTGAGTGACTGTGTAATTGACTGTGTGAGTGACTGAGTGACTGTGAGTGACTGTGAGTGACTGTTTGAGTGACTATGAGTGACTGTGTGAGTGACTGTGAGTGACTGTGAGTGACTGTGTGGCTGTGTGAGTGACTGTGAGTGACTGGTTGAGTGACTGTGAGTGACTATGAGTGACTGTGTGAGTGACTGTGAGTGACTGTGTGAGTGACTGTGTGAGTGACTGTGAGTGACTGTGTGATTGACTATGAGTGACTGTGTAATTGACTGTGTGACTGTGAGTGACTGTGGGTGACTGTGTGAGTGACTTTGTGAGTGACTGTGAGTGACTGCGTGAGTGACTGTGTGAGTGACTGAGTGACTGTGTGAGTGACTGTGTGAGTGACTGTGAGAGACTGTGTAATTGACTGTGTGAGTGACTGAGTGACTGTGAGTGACTGTGAGTAACTGTGTGAGTGACTGTGAGTGACTGTGAGTGACTGCGTGAGTGACTGTGTGAGTGACTGTGAGTGACTATGAGTGACTGTGTGAGTGACTGTGTGGCTGTGTGAGTGACTGAGTGACTGAGTGAGTGACTGTGAGTGACTGTGAGTGACTGTGTGAGTGACTGTGAGTGAATGTGAGTGACTCTGAGTGACTGTGTGAGTGACTATGAGTGACTGTATGTGTGAATGTAATTGACTGTGAGTGACAATGAGTGACTATGAGTGACTGTGTGAGTGACTGTGAGTGACTGAGTGACTGTGTGAGTGACTGAGTGACTAATTGACTGTGAATGACTGCGAATGACTATGAGTGACTGTGTGAGTGACCATGAGTGACTTGTGAGAGCGACCCACCCACTCAATCACCCACTCAATCACCCACTTACTCACCCACTCACTCACTCACCCACTCACTCACCCACTCACCCACTCACTCACCCACTCACCCACTCACCCATTCACTCACTCACCCACTCACTCACCCACTCACTCACCAATTCACCCACCCACTCACCCACTCACTCACCCACTCACCACTCACTCACCCACTCACCCACTCACTCACCCATTCACTCACCCACTCACCTCACCCACTCACTCACTCCACCCACACACTCACCCACTCACTCACCCACTCACTCACCCACTCACTCACTCACTCACCCACTCACTCACCCACTCACTCACCCACTTACTCACCCTCACACTCACCCACTCACTCACCCACTCACCCACTCACTCACCCACTTACTCACCCACTCACTCACTCACCCACTCACTCACCCACTCACCCACTCACCCACTCACCCATTCACTCACTCACCCACTCACTCACCCACTCACTCACCAATTCACCCACCCACTCACCCACTCACTCACCCACTCACCACTCACTCACCCACTCACCCACTCACTCACCCATTCACTCACCCACTCACTCACCCACTCACTCACTCACTCACCCACTCACTCACCCACTCACTCACCCACTCACTCACTCAATCACCCACTCACTCACCCACTCACTCACCCACTTACTCACCCTCACACTCACCCACTCACTCACCCACTCACCCACTCACTCACCCACTTACTCACCCACTCACTCACTCACCCACTCACTCACCCACTCACCCACTCACCCACTCACCCATTCACTCACTCACCCACTCACTCACCAATTCACCCACCCACTCACCCACTCACTCACCCACTCACCACTCACTCAACCACTCACTCACCCATTCACTCACCCACTCACTCACCCACTCACTCACTCACCCACTTTACTCACTCACCCACTCATTCACCCACTCACTCACTCACTCACCCACTCACTCACCCACTCACACACTCACTCACCAACTCACTTACGCACTCACTTACCCACTCACCCACTCACTCACCCACTCACTCACCAATTCACCCACCCACTCACTCACCCACTCACCACTCACCCACTCACTCACCCATTCACTCACCAACTCACTCACCCACTCACTCACCACCCACCCACTCACTCACTCACCCACTCACTCACTCACCCATTCACCACTTCCACTCACGCACTCACTCACCCACTCACCACCCACTCACTCACCCACCCACTCACTCACCCACGCACTCACTCACCCACTAAAATCACCCACTCACTCACCATCTCACTCACCCACTCGCTCACCATCTCACTCACCCACTCACTCACCCTCTCATTCCCCCACTCATTCACCCACTCACTCACCATCTCACTCACGCACTCACCCACTCACTCACCATCTCACCCACCCACTGTAGCCTTAACAAACTGTTGTGGCAAGTGGTGCTAGACAGTAACTATGAAGGCCGGCACGGCACTCGTGTGGGTGGGTGGCCAGCACCACGCGTGGACACCTTCCTCACCCCTGTGGGTGACTGTGAGTGACTGTGTGAGTGACTGTGAGTGACTGTGTGTGTGACTGTGTGAGTGACTGTGAGTGACTGAGTGTCTCTGAGTGACGGTGAGAGACTCTGAGTGACTATGACTGACTGTGTGAGTGACTGTGAGTGACTCTGAGTGACTGTGTGAGTGACTGAGTGACTGTGTGAGTGAATGTGAGTGACTATGAGTGATTGTGAGTGACTGAGTGACTATGAGTGACTGTGTGAGTGATTGTGAGTGACTATGAGTGACTGTGAGTGACTGTGAGTGACTGTGTGAGTGACTGTGAGTGACTGTGTGAGTGACTTTGTGAGTGACTGTGAGTGACTGTGAGTGACTGTGTGAGTGACTGTGAGTGACTATGAGTGACTGTGTGACTGTGTGAGTGACTGTGTGGCTGTGTGAGTGACGGAGTGACTGAGTGAGTGACTGTGAGTGACTGTGAGTGAATGTGAGTGACTCTGAGTGACTGTGTGAGTGACTATGAGTGACTGTATGTGTGAATGTAATTGACTGTGAGTGACAATGAGTGACTATGAGTGACTGTGTGAGTGACTGTGTGAGTGACTGAGTGACTGTGTGAGTGACTGAGTTGACTAATTGACTGTGAATGACTGCGAATGACTATGAGTGACTGTGTGAGTGACCATGAGTGACTTGTGTGAGCGACCCACCCACTCAATCACCCACTCAATCACCCACTTACCAACTCACTCACTCACCCACTCACTCACCCACTCACCCACTCACTCACCCACTCACCCACTCACCCATTCACTCACTCACCCACTCACCCACTCACCCACTTACTCACCAATTCACCCACACAGACTCACCCACTCACTCACCCACTCACCACTCACTCACCCACTCACCCACTCACTCACCCATTCACTCACCCTCTCACTCACCCACTCACTCACTCACTCACCCACACACTCACCCACTCACTCACCCACTCACTCACCCACTCACCTCACCCACTTACTCACCCTCACACTCACCCACTCACTCACCCACTCACCCACTCACTCACCCACTTACTCACCCACTCACTCACTCACCCACTCACTCACCCACTCACTCACCCACTCACTCACTCACCCACACACTCACCCACTCACCCACACACTCACCCACTCACTCACCCACTCACTCACCCACTCACTCACCCACTTACTCACACTCACCCACTCACTCACCCACTCACCCACTCACTCACCACTTACTCACCCACTCACTCACTCACTCACCCACTCACCCACTCACCCACTCACCCATTCACTCACTCACCCACTCACTCACCCACTCACTCACCAATTCACCCACCCACTCACCCACTCACTCATCCACTCACCACTCACTCACCCACTCACCCACTCACTCACCATTCACTCACCCACTCACTCACCCACTCACTCACTCACCCACACACTCACCCACCACTCACCCACTCACTCACCCACTCACTCACTCACCCACTCACTCACCCTCACACTCACCCACTCACTCACCCACTCACCCACTCACTCACCCACTCACCCACTCACTCACCCACTCACTCACCAATTCACCCACCCACTCACTCACCCTTTCACTACTCACCCCACTCACTCACCCACTCACTCACCCACTCACTCACCCTCACACTCACCCACTCACTCACCCATTCATTCACCCACTCACTCACCCACTCACTCACTCACCCACACACTCACCTACTCACTCACCCACTCACTCACCCACTCACTCACTCACCCACTCACTCACCCACTCACTCACCCACTCACTCACCCTCACACTCACCCACTCACTCACCCACTCACCCACCACTCACCCACTTACTCACCCACTCACTCCCACTCACTCACCCACTCACACACTCACTCACCCACTCACTCACCCACTTTACTCACCCACCCACTCACTCACCCACTCACACACTCACTCACCCACTCACTTACGCACTCACTTACCCACTCACCCACTCACTCACCCACTCACGCATTCACTCACTCACCCACTCACCCACTCACTCACCCACTCACTCACCAATTCACACACCCACTCACTCACCCTCACCCACTCACTCACCCACTCACCCAATCACTCACCCACTCACTCACCCACTCACACACTCACCAACCCACCCACTCACTCACCCACTTTACTCACCCACCCACTCACTCACCCACTCACTTACGCACTCACTTACCCACTCACCCACTCACTCTCCCACTCACTCACTCACCTACTCACTCACTCACCCATTCACCCATCCACTCACCCACTCACTCACCCACTCACCACCCACTCACTCACCCACTCACTCACCCACTCACCCACTCACACACTCACTCACCCACTCACTCACCCACTTTACTCACCCACCCACTCACTCACCCACTCACACACTCACTCACCCACTCACTTACGCACTCACTTACCCACTCACCCACTCACTCACCCACTCACCCATTCACTCACTCACCCACTCACTCACACACTCACTCACAAATTCACACACCCACTCACTCACCCACTCACCACTCACTCACCCACTCACCCACTCACTCACCCATTCACTCACCAACTCACTCACCCACTCACTCACTCACCCACACACTCACCCACTCACTCACCTACTCACTCACTCACCTACTCACTCACTAACCCACTCACTCACTCTCCCACTCACTCACTCACTCACCCACTCACTCACCCTCACCCACTCACTCACCCACTCACCCAATTACTCACCCACTCACTCACCCACTCACTCACCAACCCACCCACTCACTCACCCACTCACTCACTCACCCACTCACTCACCCATTCACACATCCACTCACCCACTCACTCACCCACTCACCACCCACTCACTCACTCACCCACCCACTCACTCACCCACGCACTCACTCACCCACTAAATCACCCACTCGCTCGACATCTCACTCACTCACCCACTCACTCACCCACGCACTCACTCACCCACTAAATCACCCACTCACTCACCATCTCACTCACCCTCTCATTCACCCACTCACCCACGCACTCATTCACCCACTCATTCACCCACTCACTCACCATCTCACCATCTCACTCACCATCTCACCCACCCACTGTAGCCTTAACAAACTGTTGTGGCAAGTGGTGCTAGACAGTAACTATGAAGGCCGGCACGGCACTCGTGTGGGTGGGTGGCCAGCACCACGCGTGGACACCTTCCTCACCCCTGTGGGTGACTGTGAGTGACTGTGTGAGTGACTGTGTGAGTGACTGTGAGTGATTGTGTGAGTGACTGTGAGTGACTGTGAGTGACTGTGTGAGTGACTGTGAGTGACTGTGAGTGACTGTGTGAGTGACTGTGAGTGACTGTGTGAGTGACTGTGAGTGACTGTGTGAGTGACTGTGAGTGTGACTGTGAGTGTGACTGTGTGAGTGACTGTGAGTGACTGTGTAATTGACTGTGTGAGTGACTGAGTGACTGTGTGAGTGACTGTGAGTGACTGTGAGTGACTGTGTGAGTGACTGTGTGCCTGTGTGAGTGACTGTGAGTGACTGTGTGAGTGACTGTGAGTGACTGTGAGTGACTGTGAGTGACTGTGTGAGTGACTGTGTGAGTGACTGAGTGACTGTGTGAGTGACTGAGTGACTAATTGACTGTGAATGACTGCGAATGACTATGAGTGACTGTGTGAGTGACCATGAGTGACTTGTGTGAGCGACCCACCCACTCAATCACCCACTCAATCATCACCCACTTACCCACTCACTCACCCGTTAACCCACTCACTCACCCACTCACCCATCCCTCCCATTCACTCACTCACCCACTCACCCCTCACTCCACTTACTCACCAATTCACCCACACACTCACCCACTCACTCAATCACTCACACATTCACTCCACTCACTCACCCACTCACTCACCCCACACACACTCACTCCCCTCACTCACCCCTCACCCACCCACTCACTCACCCCACTACTCACCTCACCTCACCACTCATCACCCACTACTCAACATAAACAATATCACCACTCATACCCACTCATCACTCACTCACCTCACATCCCACTCACTCACCCACTCACTCACACTCACACCCACCACTCACCCACTCACTCACCCACTCACTCACCCACTTACTCACACTCACCCACTCACCTCACCCACCCACACCACTCACTCACTCACATCACACCACTCACTCACTCACTCACACTCACCCACTCACCCTCTCACCCATTCACTCACTCACCCACTCACTCACCCACTCACTCACCAATTCACCCACCCACTCACCACTCACTCATCCACTCACCACTCACATCACCCACTCACCCACTCACTCACCCATTCACTCACCCACTCACTCACCCACTCACTCACTCACCCACACACTCACCCACTCACTCACCCACTCACTCACCCACTCACTCACTCACCCACTCACTCACCCTCACACTCACCCACTCACTCACCCACTCACCCACTCACTCACCCACTCACCCACTCACTCACCCACTCACTCACCAATTCACCCACCCACTCACTCACCCATTCACTACTCACCCACTCACTCACCCACTCACTCACCCACTCACTCACCCTCACACTCACCCACTCACTCACCCATTCATTCACCCACTCACTCACCCACTCACTCACTCACCCACACACTCACCTACTCACTCACCCACTCACTCACCCACTCACTCACTCACCCACTCACTCACCCACTCACTCACCCACTCACTCACCCTCACACTCACCCACTCACTCACCCACTCACCCACCACTCACCCACTTACTCACCCACTCACTCACCCACTCACTCACCCACTCACACACTCACTCACCCACTCACTCACCCACTTTACTCACCCACCCACTCACTCACCCACTCACACACTCACTCACCCACTCACTTACGCACTCACTTACCCACTCACCCACTCACTCACCCACTCACGCATTCACTCACTCACCCACTCACCCACTCACTCACCCACTCACTCACCAATTCACACACCCACTCACTCACCCTCACCCACTCACTCACCTACTCACCCAATCACTCACCCACTCACTCACCCACTCACACACTCACCAACCCACCCACTCACTCACCCACTTTACTCACCCACCCACTCACTCACCCACTCACTTACGCACTCACTTACCCACTCACCCACTCACTCTCCCACTCACTCACTCACCTACTCACTCACTCACCCATTCACCCATCCACTCACCCACTCACTCACCCACTCACCACCCACTCACTCACCCACTCACTCACCCACTCACCCACTCACACACTCACTCACTCACCCACTCACTCACCCACTTTACTCACCCACCCACTCACTCACCCACTCACACACTCACTCACCCACTCACTTACGCACTCACTTACCCACTCACCCACTCACTCACCCACTCACCCATTCACTCACTCACCCACTCACTCACACACTCACTCACAAATTCACACACCCACTCACTCACCCACTCACCACTCACTCACCCACTCACCCACTCACTCACCCATTCACTCACCAACTCACTCACCCACTCACTCACTCACCCACACACTCACCCACTCACTCACCTACTCACTCACTCACCTACTCACTCACCCACTCACTCACTCACTGTCCCACTCACTCACTCACTCACCCACTCACTCACCCACTCACTCACCCTCACTCACTCACCCACTCACCCAATTACTCACCCACTCACTCACCCACTCACTCACTCACCAACCACCCACTCACTCACCCACTCACTCACTCACCCACTCACTCACCCATTCACACATCCACTCACCCACTCACTCACCCACTCACCACCCACTCACTCACCCACCCACCCACTCACTCACCCACGCACTCACTCACCCACTAAATCACCCACTCACTCACCATCTCACTCACCCACTCGCTCACCATCTCACTCACCCACTCACTCACCCTCTAATTCCCCCATTCAATCACCCACTCGCTCGACATCTCACTCACTCACCCACTCACTCACCCACCCACTCACTCACTCACCCACTCACTCACCATCTCACTCACCCTCTCATTCACCCACTCACTCACCATCTTACTCACCATTTCCCTCACCCACTCATTCACCCACTCACTCACCATCTCACTCACTCACCCACACACTCACCCACTCACTCACCTACTCACTCACCCACTCACTCACCCACTCACTCACCCACTCACTCACCCTCACACTCACCCACTCACTCACCCACTCACCCACCACTCACCCACTTACTCACCCACTCACTCACTCACCCACTCACTCACTCACTCACCCACTCACACACTCACCAACCCACCCACTCACTCACCCACTTTACTCACCCACCCATTCACTCACCCACTCACTTACGCACTCACTTACCCACTCACCCACTCACTCACCCACTCACTCACTCACCTACTCACTCACTCACCCATTCACCCATCCACTCACCCACTCACTCACCCACTCACCACCCACTCACTCACCCACTCACTCACCCACTCACCCACTCACACACTCACTCACTCACCCACTCACTCACCCACTTTACTCACCCACCCACTCACTCACCCACTCACACACTCACTCACCCACTCACTTACGCACTCACTTACCCACTCACCCACTCACCCACTCACTCACCCACTCACTCACCCTCACACTCACCCACTCACTCACCCACTCACCCACCACTCACCCACTTACTCACCCACTCACTCACTCACTCACCCACTCACTCACCCACTCACCCACTCACACACTCACTCACTCACCCACTCACTCACCCACTTTACTCACCCACCCACTCACTCACCCACTCACACACTCACTCACCCACTCACTTACGCACTCACTTACCCACTCACCCACTCACTCACCCACTCACGCATTCACTCACTCACCCACTCACTCACCCACTCACTCACCAATTCACACACCCACTCACTCACCCTCACCCACTCACTCACCCACTCACCCAATCATTCACCCACTCACTCACCCACTCACACACTCACCAACCCACCCACTCACTCACCCACTTTACTCACCCACCCACTCACTCACCCACTCACTTATGCACTCACTTACCCACTCACCCACTCACTCACCCACTCACTCACTCACCTACTCACTCACTCACCCATTCACCCATCCACTCACCCACTCACTCACCCACTCACCACACACTCACTCACCCACTCACTCACCCACTCACCCACTCACACACTCACTCACTCACCCACTCACTCACCCACTTTACTCACCCACCCACTCACTCACCCACTCACACACTCACTCACCCACTCCTTTACGTACTCACTTACCCACTCACCCACTCACTCACCCACTCACCCATTCACTCACTCACCCACTCAACCACTCACTCACACACTCACTCACTCACCCACACACTCACCCACTCACCACTCACTCACCCATTCACTCACCAACTCACTCACTCACCCACACACTCACCCACTCACTCACCTACTCACTCACTCACCTACTCACTCACTCACCCACTCACTCACTCTCCCACTCACTCACCGACTCACTCACCCACTCACTCACCCTCACCCACCCACTCACTCACCCACTCACCCAATTACTCACCCACTCACTCACCCACTCACTCACTCACCAACCCACCCACTCACTCACCCACTCACTCACTCACCCACTCACTCACTCACCCATTCACACATCCACTCACCCACTCACTCACCCACTCACCACCCACTCACTCACCCACCCACCCACTCACTCACCCACGCACTCACTCACCCACTAAATCACCCACGCACTCACTCACCCACTAAATCACCCACTCACTCACCATCTCACTCACCCACTCGATCACCCTCTCATTCCCCCATTCAATCACCCACTCGCTCGACATCTCACTCACTCACCCACTCACTCACCCACTCACTCACTCACCCACTCACTCACCATCTCACTCACCCTCTCATTCACCCACTCACTCACAGTCTTACTCACCATCTCCCTCACCCACTCACCCACACACTCACTCACCCACTCACTCACCCTCACACTCACCCACTCACTCACCCTCACACTCACCCACTCACTCACCCACTCACTCACCCACTCACCACCCACTCACTCACCCACCCACCCACTCACTCACCCACGCACTCACTCACCCACTAAATCACCCACTCACTCACCATCTCACTCACCCACTCGCTCACCCTCTCATTCCCCCATTCAATCACCCACTCGCTCGACATCTCACTCACTCACCCACTCACTCACCCACCCACTCACTCACTCACCCACTCACTCACCATCTCACTCACCCTCTCATTCACCCACTCACTCACAGTCTTACTCACCATCTCCCTCACCCACTCATTCACCCACTCACTCACTCACCCACTCACTCACCCACTCACTCACTCACCCACTCACTCACCCACTCACTCACCCTCACACTCACCCACTCACTCACCCACTCGCCCACCACTCACCCACTTACTCACCCACTCACTCACTCACTCACCCACTCACTCACCCACTCACACACTCACTCACTCACCCACTCACCCACTTTACTCACCCACTCAATCACTCACCCACTCACTCACCCACTCACCCACTCACACACTCACTCACTCACCCACTCACCCACTTTACTCACCCACCCACTCACTCACCCACTCACTCACACTCACCCACTCACTCACCCACTCGCCCACCACTCACCCACTTACTCACCCACTCACTCACTCACTCACCCACTCACTCACCCACTCACCCACTCACACACTCACTCACTCACCCACTCACCCACTTTACTCACCCACCCACTCACTCACCCACTCACTCACCATCTCACTCACCCTCTCATTCACCCACTCACTCACCATCTTACTCAACATCTCCCTCACCCACTCATTCACCCACTCACTCACCATCTCACTCACCATCTCACTCACGCACCCACTCACTCACCATCTCACCCACCCACTGTAGCCTTAACAAACTGTTGTGGCAAGTGGTGCTAGACAGTAACTATGAAGGCCGGCACGGCACTCGTGTGGGTGGGTGGCCAGCACCAGGCGTGGACACCTTCCTCACCCCTGTGGGTGACTGTGAGTGACTGTGTGAGTGACTGTGTGAGTGACTGTGTGAGTGACAGTGAGTGACTGTGTGAGTGACTGTGTGAGTGACTGTGAGTGACTGTGTGAGTGACTGTGCGATTGACTGTGAGTGACTAGGAGTGACTGAGTGACTGTGTGAGTGACTGTGAGTGACTGTGTGAGTGACTGTGAGTGACTGTGTGAGTGACTGTGTGAGTGACTGTGAGTGACTGTGTGTGGCTGTGTGAGTGACTGTGTGAGTGACTGTATGAGTGAATGTGTGTGAGTGACTGTGTGAGTGACTGTGTGTGACTGTGTGAGTGACTGTGTGAGTGACTGTGTGAGTGACTGTGTGAGTGACTGTGAGTGACTGTGTGTGGCTGTGTGAGTGACTGTGTGAGTGACTGTGAGTGACTGTGTGAGTGACTGTGAGTGACTGTGAGTGACTGTGTGAGTGACTGTGTGACTGTGTGAGTGACTGTGAGTGTGACTGTGTGTGACTGTGTGAGTGACTGAGTGACTGTGTGTGGCTGTGTGAGTGACTGTGAGTGACTGTATGAGTGACTGTGTGAGTGACTATGAGTGACTGTGTGAGTAACTGTGAGTGACTATGAGTGACTGTGAGTGACTCTGAGTGACTGTAATTGACCGTGTGAGTGACTGTGAGTGACTGTGAGAGTGACTGTGTGAGTGACTGTGAGTGACTTTGTGAGTGACTGTGTGAGTGACTGTGAGTGACTATGTGTGACTGTGTGAGTGACTGTGAGTGACTCTGTGAGTGACTGTGTGAGTGACTATGAGTGACTGTGTAATTGACTGTGTGAGTGACTGAGTGACTGTGAGTGACTGTGAGTGACTGTGTGAGTGACTGTGAGTGACTGTGTGAGTGACTGTGTGAGTGTGTGAGTGACTGTGAGTGACTGTGTAATTGACTGTGTGAGTGACTGAGTGACTGTGAGTGACTGTGAGTAACTGTGTGAGTGACTGTGAGTGACTGTGTGAGTGACTATGAGTGACTGTGTAATTGACTGTGTGAGTGACTGAGTGACTGTGAGTGACTGTGAGTGACTGTTTGAGTGACTGTGAGTGACTATGAGTGAATGAGTGACTGTGAGTGACTGTGTAATTGACTGTGTGAGTGACTATGAGTGACTGTGAGTGACTCTGATTGACTGTGAGTGACTGTGTGAGTGACTATGAGTGACTGTGTGAGTAACTGTGAGTGACTATGAGTGACTGTGAGTGACTCTGAGTGACTATGAGTGACGATGAGTGACTGTGTGAGTGACTGTGTGAGTGACTATGAGTGACTGTGTGAGTGACTGTGAGTAACTGTGAGTGACTATGAGTGACTGTGTGAGTGACTGTGTGAGTGAATGTGAGTGACTTTGTGTGACTGTGTGAGTGACTGTGAGTGACTGTGAGTGACTGTGTGTGACTGTGTGAGTGACTGTGTGAGTGACTGTGAGTGACTATGTGTGACTGTGTGAGTGACTGTGAGTGACTGTGTGAGTGACTCTGAGTGACTGTGTGAGAGAATGTGTGAGTGACTCTGAGTGACTGTGTGAGTGGCTGTAATTGACTGGTGAGTGCCTGAGTGACTAATTGACTGTGAGAATGACTAAGTGACTATGAGTGACTGTGTGAGTGACTATGAGTGTCTATGAGTGACTGAGTGACTGTGTGAGTGACTGTGAGTGACTATGTGTGACTGTATGAGTGACTGTAATTGACTGTGTGAGTGACTATGACTGACTATGAGTGACTGTGTGAATGACTGTGTGAGTGAATGAGTGACTGTGTGAGTGACTGTGAGTGTGACTCTGAGTGATTGTGTGAGTGACTGTGAGTAACTGTGAGTGACTATGAGTGACTGTGTGAGTGACTGTGTCAGTGACTGTGAATGACTGTGTGTGTTACTGTGTGTATGACTGTGAGTGACTGAGTGACTCTGAGTGACGGTGAGTGACTCTGAGTGACTATGAGTGACTGTGTGAGTGACTCTGAGTGACTCTGAGTGAGTGTGTGAGTGACTGAGTGACTGCGTGAGTGACTGTGAGTGACTATGAGTGATTGTGAGTGACTGAGTGACTCTGTGTGACTATGAGTGACTGTGTGAGTGACTGTGAGTCACTGTGACTGACTGTGAGTGACTGTGTGAGTGACTGTGAGTGACTGTGTGAGTGACTGTGAGTGACTGTGTGAGTGACTGTGAGTGACTTTGTGAGTGACTGTGAGTGAATGTGAGTGACTATGAGTGACTGTGTGACTGTGTGAGTGACTGTGTGACTGTGTGAGTGACTGAGTGACTGTGTGAGTGACTGTGAGTGACTATGAGTGACTGTGTGACTGTGTGAGTGACTATGAGTGACTGTGTGAGTGACTGTGTGAGTGACTGTGAGTGAATATGAGTGACTCTGAGTGACTGTGTGAGTGACTATGAGTGACTGTATGTGTGACTGTAATTGACTGTGAGTGACTATGAGTGACTATGAGTGACTGTGTGAGTGACTGTGTGAGTGACTATGAGTGACTGTGTGAGTGACTGTGAGTAACTGTGAGTGGCTATGAGTGACTGTGTGAGTGACTCTGAGTGACTGTGTGAGTGACCATGAGTGACTGAGTGACTGTGTGAGTGACTGTGAGTGACTGTGAGTGACTGTGTGTGACTGTGAGTGACTGAGTGACTCTGATAGACGGTGAGTGACTCTGAGTGACTATGAGTGACTGTGTGAGTGACTGTGAGTGACTCTGAGTGACTGTGTGAGTGACTGAGTGACTGTGTGAGTGACTGTGAGTGACTATGAGTGATTGTGAGTGACTGAGTGATTCTGAGTGACTATGAGTGACTGTGAGTGACTGTGAGTGACTGTGTGAGTGACTGTGAGTGACTGTGTGAGTAACTCTGAATGACTTTGTGAGTGACTGTGAGTGACTGTGAGTGACTGTGTGACTGTGTGAGTGACTCTGAATGACTTTCTGAGTGACTGTGTGAGTGACTGTGAGTGACTCTGAGTGACTCTGAGTGATTGTGTGAGTGACTGTGAGTAACTGTGAGTGACTATGACTGACTGTGTGAGTGACTGTGTCAGTGACTCTGAGTGACTGTGTGAGTGACTGTTAGTGACCATGAGTGACTGAGTGACTGTGTGAGTGACTGTGAGTGACTGTGAATGACTCTGTGTGAGTGACTGTGTGAGTGACTGTGAGTGACTGAGTGACTCTGAGTGACGGTGAGTGACTCTGAGTGACTATGAGTGACTGTGTGAGTGACTGTGAGTGACTCTGATTGAGTGTGTGAGTGACTGAGTGACTGTGAGTGACTGTGAGTGACTGTTTGAGTGACTGTGAGTGACTATGAGTGAATGAGTGACTGTGAGTGACTGTGTAATTGACTGTGTGAGTGACTATGAGTGACTGTGAGTGACTCTGATTGACTGTGAGTGACTGTGTGAGTGACTATGAGTGACTGTGTGAGTAACTGTGAGTGACTATGAGTGACTGTGAGTGACTCTGAGTGACTATGAGTGACGATGAGTGACTGTGTGAGTGACTGTGTGAGTGACTATGAGTGACTGTGTGAGTGACTGTGAGTAACTGTGAGTGACTATGAGTGACTGTGTGAGTGACTGTGTGAGTGAATGTGAGTGACTTTGTGTGACTGTGTGAGTGACTGTGAGTGACTGTGAGTGACTGTGTGTGACTGTGTGAGTGACTGTGTGAGTGACTGTGAGTGACTATGTGAGTGACTGTGAGTGACTGTGTGAGTGACTCTGAGTGACTGTGTGAGAGAATGTGTGAGTGACTCTGAGTGACTGTGTGAGTGGCTGTAATTGACTGGTGAGTGCCTGAGTGACTAATTGACTGTGAGAATGACTAAGTGACTATGAGTGACTGTGTGAGTGACTATGAGTGTCTATGAGTGACTGAGTGACTGTGTGAGTGACTGTGAGTGACTATGTGTGACTGTATGAGTGACTGTAATTGACTGTGTGAGTGACTATGACTGACTATGAGTGACTGTGTGAATGACTGTGTGAGTGAATGAGTGACTGTGTGAGTGACTGTGAGTGTGACTCTGAGTGATTGTGTGAGTGACTGTGAGTAACTGTGAGTGACTATGAGTGACTGTGTGAGTGACTGTGTCAGTGACTGTGAATGACTGTGTGTGTTACTGTGTGTATGACTGTGAGTGACTGAGTGACTCTGAGTGACGGTGAGTGACTCTGAGTGACTATGAGTGACTGTGTGAGTGACTCTGAGTGACTCTGAGTGAGTGTGTGAGTGACTGAGTGACTGCGTGAGTGACTGTGAGTGACTATGAGTGATTGTGAGTGACTGAGTGACTCTGTGTGACTATGAGTGACTGTGTGAGTGACTGTGAGTCACTGTGACTGACTGTGAGTGACTGTGTGAGTGACTGTGAGTGACTGTGTGAGTGACTGTGAGTGACTGTGTGAGTGACTGTGAGTGACTTTGTGAGTGACTGTGAGTGAATGTGAGTGACTATGAGTGACTGTGTGACTGTGTGAGTGACTGTGTGACTGTGTGAGTGACTGAGTGACTGTGTGAGTGACTGTGAGTGACTATGAGTGACTGTGTGACTGTGTGAGTGACTATGAGTGACTGTGTGAGTGACTGTGTGAGTGACTGTGAGTGAATATGAGTGACTCTGAGTGACTGTGTGAGTGACTATGAGTGACTGTATGTGTGACTGTAATTGACTGTGAGTGACTATGAGTGACTATGAGTGACTGTGTGAGTGACTGTGTGAGTGACTATGAGTGACTGTGTGAGTGACTGTGAGTAACTGTGAGTGGCTATGAGTGACTGTGTGAGTGACTCTGAGTGACTGTGTGAGTGACCATGAGTGACTGAGTGACTGTGTGAGTGACTGTGAGTGACTGTGAGTGACTGTGTGTGACTGTGAGTGACTGAGTGACTCTGATAGACGGTGAGTGACTCTGAGTGACTATGAGTGACTGTGTGAGTGACTGTGAGTGACTCTGAGTGACTGTGTGAGTGACTGAGTGACTGTGTGAGTGACTGTGAGTGACTATGAGTGATTGTGAGTGACTGAGTGATTCTGAGTGACTATGAGTGACTGTGAGTGACTGTGAGTGACTGTGTGAGTGACTGTGAGTGACTGTGTGAGTGACTCTGAATGACTTTGTGAGTGACTGTGAGTGACTGTGAGTGACTGTGTGACTGTGTGAGTGACTCTGAATGACTTTCTGAGTGACTGTGTGAGTGACTGTGAGTGACTCTGAGTGACTCTGAGTGATTGTGTGAGTGACTGTGAGTAACTGTGAGTGACTATGACTGACTGTGTGAGTGACTGTGTCAGTGACTCTGAGTGACTGTGTGAGTGACTGTTAGTGACCATGAGTGACTGAGTGACTGTGTGAGTGACTGTGAGTGACTGTGAATGACTCTGTGTGAGTGACTGTGTGAGTGACTGTGAGTGACTGAGTGACTCTGAGTGACGGTGAGTGACTCTGAGTGACTATGAGTGACTGTGTGAGTGACTGTGAGTGACTCTGATTGAGTGTGTGAGTGACTGAGTGACTGTGTGAGTGACTGTGAGTGACTATGAGTGATTGTGAGTGACTGAGTGACTCTGAGTGACTATGAGTGACTGCGTGAGTGACTGTGAGTCACTGTGACTGACTGTGAGTGACTGTGTGAGTGACTGTGAGTGACTGTGTGAGTGACTGTGAGTGACTGTGTGAGTGACTCTGAGTGACTTTGTGAGTGACTGTGAGTGATTGTGAGTGACTATGAGTGACTGTGTGACTGTGTGAGTGACTGAGTGACTGTGTGAGTGACTGTGAGTGACTATGAGTGACTGTGTGAGTGACTATGAGTGACTGTGAGTGAATGTGAGTGACTATGAGTGACGATGAGTGACTGTGTGAGTGACTGTGTGAGTGACTATGAGTGACTGTGTGAGTGACTGTGAGTAACTGTGAGTGACTATGAGTGACTGTGTGAGTGACTGTGTGAGTGACTCTGAGTGACTGTGTGAGTGACCATGAGTGACTGAGTGACTGTGTGAGTTACTGTGAGTGACTGAGTGACTCTGAGTGACGGTGAGTGACTCTGAGTGACTATGAGTGACTGTGTGAGTGACTCTGAGTGACTCTGAGTGAGTGTGTGAGTGACTGAGTGACTGCGTGAGTGACTGTGAGTGACTATGAGTGAATGTGAGTGACTGAGTGACTCTGAGTGACTATGAGTGACTGTGTGAGTGACTGTGAGTCACTGTGACTGACTGTGAGTGACTGTGTGAGTGACTGTGAGTGACTGTGTGAGTGACTGTGTGAGTGACTGTGAGTGACTTTGTGAGTGACTGTGAGTGATTGTGAGTGATTATGAGTGACTGTGTGACTGTGTGAGTGACTGTGTGACTGTGTGAGTGACTGAGTGACTGTGTGAGTGACTGTGAGTGACTATGAGTGACTGTGTGACTGTGTGAGTGACTATGAGTGACTGTGTGAGTGACTGTGTGAGTGACTGTGAGTGAATATGAGTGACTCTGAGTGACTGTGTGAGTGACTATGAGTGACTGTATGTGTGACTGTAATTGACTGTGAGTGACTATGAGTGACTATGAGTGACTGTGTGAGTGACTGTGTGAGTGACTATGAGTGACTGTGTGAGTGACTGTGAGTAACTGTGAGTGGCTATGAGTGACTGTGTGAGTGACTCTGAGTGACTGTGTGAGTGACCATGAGTGACTGTGTGAGTGACTGTGAGTGACTGTGAGTGACTGTGTGAGTGACTGTGAGTGACTCTGAGTGACTGTGTGAGTGACTGAGTGACTGTGTGAGTGACTTTGAGTGACTATCAGTGATTGTGAGTGACTGAGTGATTCTGAGTGACTATGAGTGACTGTGAGTGACTGTGAGTGACTATGAGTGACTGTGTGACTGTGTGAGTGACTCTGAATGACTTTCTGAGTGACTGTGTGAGTGACTGTGAGTGACTCTGAGTGACTCTGAGTGATTGTGTGAGTGACTGTGAGTAACTGTGAGTGACTATGACTGACTGTGTGAGTGACTGTGTCAGTGACTCTGAGTGACTGTGTGAGTGACTGTTAGTGACCATGAGTGACTGAGTGACTGTGTGAGTGACTGTGAGTGACTGTGAATGACTCTGTGTGTGACTGTGTGAGTGACTGTGAGTGACTGAGTGACTCTGAGTGACGGTGAGTGACTCTGAGTGACTATGAGTGACTGTGTGAGTGACTGTGATTGACTCTGATTGAGTGTGTGAGTGACTGAGTGACTGTGTGAGTGACTGTGAGTGACTATGAGTGATTGTGAGTGACTGAGTGACTCTGAGTGACTATGAGTGACTGCGTGAGTGACTGTGAGTCACTGTGACTGACTGTGAGTGACTGTGTGAGTGACTGTGAGTGACTGTGTGAGTGACTGTGAGTGACTGTGTGAGTGACTCTGAGTGACTTTGTGAGTGACTGTGAGTGATTGTGAGTGACTATGAGTGACTGTGTGACTGTGTGAGTGACTGAGTGACTGTGTGAGTGACTGTGAGTGACTGAGTGACTGTGTGACTGACTGTGTGAGTGACTGTGAGTGAATGTGAGTGACTCTGAGTGACTGTGTGAGTGACTATGAGTGACTGTATGTGTGACTGTAATTGACTGTGAGTGACTATGAGTGACGATGAGTGACTGTGTGAGTGACTGTGTGAGTGACTATGAGTGACTGTGTGAGTGACTGTGAGTAACTGTGAGTGACTATGAGTGACTGTGTGAGTGACTGTGTGAGTGACTCTGAGTGACTGTGTGAGTGACCATGAGTGACTGAGTGACTGTGTGAGTGACTGTGAGTGACTGTGAGTGACTGTGTGTGTGACTGAGTAAGTGACTGTGAGTGACTGAGTGACTCTGATAGACGGTGAGTGACTCTGAGTGACTATGAGTGACTGTGTGAGTGACTGTGAGTGACTCTGAGTGACTGTGTGAGTGACTGAGTGACTGTGTGAGTGACTGTGAGTGACTGTGTGAGTGACTGTGAGTGACTGTGTGAGTGACTCTGAATGACTTTGTGAGTGACTGTGAGTGACTGTGAGTGACCATGAGTGACTGTGTGACTGTGAGTGACTGTGTGACTGTGTGAGTGACTGAGTGACTGTGTGAGTGACTGTGAGTGACTATGAGTGACTGTGTGACTGTGTGAGTGACTATGAGTGACTGTGTGAGTGACTGTGTGAGTGACTGTGAGTGAATGTGAGTGACTCTGAGTGACTGTGTGAGTGACTATGAGTGACTGTATGTGTGACTGTAATTGACTGTGAGTGACTATAAGTGACTATGAGTGACTGTGTGAGTGACTATGAGTGACTTGTTTGAGCGACCCACCCACTCAATCACCCACTTAATCACCCACTTACTCACCCACTCACTCACTCACCCACTCACCCACTCACCCACTCACTCACCCACTCACACACTCACCCACTCACACACTCACCCACTCACTCACCCACTCACCCATTCACTCACTCACCCACTCACCCACTCACTCACCAATTCACCCACCCACTCACCCACTCACTCACCCACTCACCACTCACTCACCCACTCACCCACTCACTCACCCATTCACTCACCCACTCACTCACCCACTCACTCACTCACCCACTCACTCACACAGTCACTCACTCACTCACCCACTCACTCACCCACTCACTCACCCACTCATTAACCCTCACACTCACCCACTCACTCACCCACTCACCCACTCACTCACCCACTCACACACTCACCCACTCACCCACTCACACACTCACCCACTCACTCACCCACTCACCCATTCACTCACTCACCCACTCACCCACTCACTCACCAATTCACCCACCCACTCACCCACTCACTCACCCACTCACCACTCACTCACCCACTCACCCACTCACTCACCCATTCACTCACCCACTCACTCACCCACTCACTCACTCACCCACTCACTCACACAGTCACTCACTCACTCACTCACCCACTCACTCACCCACTCACTCACCCACTCATTAACCCTCACACTCACCCACTCACTCACCCACTCACCCACTCACTCACCCACTTACTCACCCACTCACTCACTCACCCACTCACTCACCCACTCACCCACTCACACACTCACTCACTCACCCACTCACCCACTTTACTCACCCACCCACTCACTCACCCACTCACTCACCAACTCACTTACGCACTCACTTACCCACTCACCCACTCACTCACCCACTCACTCACCAATTCACCCACCCACTCACTCACTCACCCACTCACCACTCACTCACCCACTCACCCACTCACTCACTCACTCACCCACTCACTCACTCACCCACTCACTCACCCATTCACCCATCCACTCACGCACTCACTCACCCACTCACCACCCACTCACTCACCCACCCACCCACCCACTCACTCACCCACGCACTCACTCACCCACTAAATCACCCACTCACTCACCATCTCACTCACCCACTCACCCACTCACACACTCACTCACTCACCCACTCACTCACCCACTTTACTCACCCACCCACCCACTCACTCACCCACGCACTCACTCACCCACTAAATCACCTACTCACTCACCATCTCACTCACCCACTCGCTCACCATCTCACTCACCCACTCACCCACTCACACACTCACTCACTCACCCACTCACTCACCCACTTACTCACCCACTCACTCACTCACCTACTCACTCACCCACTCATTAACCCTCACACTCACCCACTCACTCACCCACTCACCCACTCACTCACCCACTTACTCACCCACTCACTCACTCACCCACTCACTCACCCACTTACCCACTCACACACTCACTCACTCACCCACTCACCCACTTTACTCACCCACCCACTCACTCACCCACTCACTCACCAACTCACTTACGCACTCACTTACCCACTCACCCACTCACTCACCCACTCACTCACCAATTCACCCACCCACTCACTCACTCACCCACTCACCACTCACTCACCCACTCACCCACTCACTCACTCACTCACCCACTCACTCACTCACCCACTCACTCACCCATTCACCCATCCACTCACGCACTCACTCACCCACTCACCACCCACTCACTCACCCACCCACCCACCCACTCACTCACCCACGCACTCACTCACCCACTAAATCACCCACTCACTCACCATCTCACTCACCCACTCACCCACTCACACACTCACTCACTCACCCACTCACTCACCCACTTTACTCACCCACCCACCCACTCACTCACCCACGCACTCACTCACCCACTAAATCACCTACTCACTCACCATCTCACTCACCCACTCGCTCACCATCTCACTCACCCACTCACCCACTCACACACTCACTCACTCACCCACTCACTCACCCACTTACTCACCCACTCACTCACTCACCCACTCACTCACCCACTCATTAACCCTCACACTCACCCACTCACTCACCCACTCACCCACTCACTCACCCACTTACTCACCCACTCACTCACTCACCCACTCACTCACCCCTTCACCCACTCACACACTCACTCACTCACCCACTCACCCACTTTACTCACCCACCCACTCACTCACCCACTCACACACTCACTCACCAACTCACTTACGCACTCACTTACCCACTCACCCACTCACTCACCCACTCACTCACCAATTCACCCACCCACTCACTCACTCACCCACTCACCACTCACTCACCCACTCACCCACTCACTCACTCACTCACCCACTCACTCACTCACCCACTCACTCACCCATTCACCCATCCACTCACGCACTCACTCACCCACTCACCACCCACCCACTCACTCACCCACCCACCCACTCACTCACCCACGCACTCATTCACCCACTAAATCACCCACTCACTCACCATCTCACTCACCCACTCACACACTCACTCACTCACTCACCCACTCACTCACCCATTTTACTCACCCACCCACCCACTCACTCACCCACGCACTCACTCACCCACTAAATCACCTACTCACTCACCATCTCACTCACCCACTCGCTCACCATCTCACTCACCCACTCACCCACTCACACACTCACTCACTCACCCACTCACTCACCCACTTTACTCACCCACCCACTCACTCACCCACTCACCCATTCACTCACTCACCCACCCATTCACTCACTCACCCACTCACCCACTCACTCACTCACCAATTCACCCACCCACTCACCCACTCACTCACCCACTCACCACTCACTCACCCACTCACCCACTCACTCACCCATTCACTCACCCACTCACTCACCCACTCACTCACTCACCCACTCACTCACTCACTCACCCACTCACTCACCCACTCACTCACCCACTCATTAACCCTCACACTCACCCACTCACTCACCCACTCACCCACTCACTCACCCACTTACTCACCCACTCACTCACTCACTCACCCACTCACCCACTCACACACTCACTCACTCACCCACTCACCCACTTTACTCACCCACCCACTCACTCACCCACTCACACACTCACTCACCAACTCACTTACGCACTCACTTACCCACTCACCCACTCACTCACCCACTCACTCACCAATTCACCCACCCACTCACTCACTCACCCACTCACCACTCACTCACCCACTCACCCACTCACTCACTCACTCACCCACTCACTCACTCACCCACTCACTCAACCATTCACCCATCCACTCACGCACTCACTCACCCACTCACCACCCACTCACTCACCCACCCACCCACTCACTCACCCACGCACTCACTCACCCACTAAATCACCCACTCACTCACCATCTCACTCACCCACTCACCCACTCACACACTCACTCACTCACCCACTCACTCACCCACTTTACTCACCCACCCACCCACTCACTCACCCACGCACTCACTCACCCACTAAATCACCTACTCACTCACCATCTCACTCACCCACTCGCTCACCATCTCACTCACCCACTCACCCACTCACACACTCACTCACTCACTCACCCACTCACTCACCCACTTTACTCACCCACCCACTCACTCACCCACTCACACACTCACTCACCAACTCACTTACGCACTCACTTACCCACTCATCCACTCACACACTCACCCACTCACTCACCCACTCACCTATTCACTCACTCACCCACTCACTCACCCACTCACTCACCAATTCACCCACCCACTCACCCACTCACTCACCCACTCACCACTCACTCACCCACTCACTCACTCACCCATTCACTCACCCACTCACTCACCTACTCACTCACTCACCCACACACTCACACACTCACTCACCCACTCACTCACCCACCCACTCACTTACCCACTCACTCACCCTCACACTCACCCACTCACTCACCCACTCACCCACTCACTCACCCACTTACTCACCCACTCACTCACTCACTCACCCACTCACTCACCCACTCACACACTCACTCACTCACCCACTCACTCACCCACTTTACTCACCCACCCACTCACTCACTCACTCACACACTCACTCACCAACTCACTTACGCACTCACTTACCCACTCACCCACTCACTCACCAATTCACCCACCCACTCACTCACCCACTCACCACTCACTCACCCACTCACCCACTCACTCACCCATTCACTCACCAACTCACTCACCCACTCACTCACCAACCCACCCACTCACTCACCCACTCACTCACTCACCCACTTTACTCACCCACCCACTCACTCACCCACTCACACACTCACTCACCAACTCACTTACGCACTCACTTACCCACTCACCCACTCACACACTCACCCACTCACTCACCCACTCACCCATTCACTCACTCACTCACTCACCCACTCACTCACCAATTCACCCACCCACTCACCCACTCACCCACTCACTCACTCACCCATTCACTCACCCACTCACTCACCTACTCACTCACTCACCCACACACTCACCCACTCACTCACCCACTCACTCACCCACTCACTCACTCACCCACTCACTCACCCACTCACTCACCCACTCACTAACCCTCACACTCACCCACTCACTCACCCACTCACTCACCCACTTACTCACCCACTCACTCACTGACCCACTCACTCACCCACTCACACACTCACTCACTCACCCACTCACTCACCCACTTTACTCACCCACCCACTCACTCACCCACTCACACACTCACTCACCAACTCACGTACGCACTCACTTACCCACTCACCCACTCACTCACCCACTCACTCACCAATTCACCCACCCACTCACTCACCCACTCACCACTCACTCACCCACTCACCCACTCACTCACCCATTCACTCACCAACTCACTCACCCACTCACTCACCAACCCACCCACTCACTCACCCACTCACTCACTCACCCACTCACTCACTCACCCATTCACCCATCCACTCACGCACTCACTCACCCACTCACCACCCACTCACTCACCCACCCACCCACTCACTCACCCACGCACTCACTCACCCACTAAATCACCCACTCACTCACCATCTCACACACCCACTCACCCACTCACACACTCACTCACTCACCCACTCACTCACCCACTTTACTCACCCACCCACTCACTCACCCACTCACCCACTCACTCACTCACCAATTCACCCACCCACTCACCCACTCACTCACCCACTCACCACTCACTCACCCACTCACCCACTCACTCACCCATTCACTCACCCACTCACTCACCCACTCACTTACTCACCCACTCACTCACTCACTCACCCACTCACTCACCCACTCACTCACCCACTCATTAACCCTCACACTCACCCACTCACTCACCCACTCACCCACTCACTCACCCACTTACTCACCCACTCACTCACTCACCCACTCACTCACCCACTCACCCACTCACACACTCACTCACTCACCCACTCACCCACTTTACTCACCCATCCACTCACTCACCCACTCACACACTCACTCACCAACTCACTTACGCACTCACTTACCCACTCACCCACTCACTCACCCACTCACTCACCAATTCACCCACCCACTCACTCACTCACCCACTCACCACTCACTCACCCACTCACCCACTCACTCACTCACTCACCCACTCACTCACTCACCCACTCACCCATTCACCCATCCACTCACGCACTCACTCACCCACTCACCACCCACTCACTCACCCACCCACCCACCCACTCACTCACCCACGCACTCACTCACCCACTAAATCACCCACTCACTCACCATCTCACTCACCCACTCACCCACTCACACACTCACTCACTCACCCACTCACTCACCCACTTTACTCACCCACCCACCCACTCACTCACCCACGCACTCACTCACCCACTAAATCACCTACTCACTCACCATCTCACTCACCCACTCGCTCACCATCTCACTCACCCACTCACCCACTCACACACTCACTCACTCACCCACTCACTCACCCACTTTACTCACCCACCCACTCACTCACCCACTCACACACTCACTCACCAACTCACTTACGCACTCACTTACCCACTCACCCACTCACACACTCACCCACTCACTCACCCACTCTCCCATTCAATCACTCACCCACTCACTCACCCACTCACTCACCAATTCACCCACCCACTCACCCACTCACTCACCCACTCACCACTCACTCACCCACTCACTCACTCACCCATTCACTCACCCACTCACTCACCTACTCACTCACTCACCCACACACTCACCCACTCACTCACCCACTCACTCACCCACCCACTCACTCACCCACTCACTCACCCTCACACTCACCCACTCACTCACCCACTCACCCACTCACTCACCCACTTACTCACCCACTCACTCACTCACCCACTCACTCACCCACTCACACACTCACTCACTCACCCACTCACTCACCCACTTTACTCACCCACCCACTCACTCACCCACTCACACACTCACTCACCAACTCACTTACGCACTCACTTACCCACCCACCCACTCACTCACCCACGCACTCACTCACCCACTAAATCACCCACTCACTCACCATCTCACACACCCACTCACCCACTCACACACTCACTCACTCACCCACTCACTCACCCACTTTACTCACCCACCCACTCACTCACCCACTCACCCACTCACTCACTCACCAATTCACCCACCCACTCACCCACTCACTCACCCACTCACCACTCACTCACCCACTCACCCACTCACTCACCCATTCACTCACCCACTCACTCACCCACTCACTTACTCACCCACTCACTCACTCACTCACCCACTCACTCACCCACTCACTCACCCACTCATTAACCCTCACACTCACCCACTCACTCACCCACTCACCCACTCACTCACCCACTTACTCACCCACTCACTCACTCACCCACTCACTCACCCACTCACCCACTCACACACTCACTCACTCACCCACTCACCCACTTTACTCACCCATCCACTCACTCACCCACTCACACACTCACTCACCAACTCACTTACGCACTCACTTACCCACTCACCCACTCACTCACCCACTCACTCACCAATTCACCCACCCACTCACTCACTCACCCACTCACCACTCACTCACCCACTCACCCACTCACTCACTCACTCACCCACTCACTCACTCACCCACTCACTCACCCATTCACCCATCCACTCACGCACTCACTCACCCACTCACCACCCACTCACTCACCCACCCACCCACTCACTCACCCACGCACTCACTCACCCACTAAATCACCCACTCACTCACCATCTCACTCACCCACTCACCCACTCACACACTCACTCACTCACCCACTCACTCACCCACTTTACTCACCCACCCACCCACTCACTCACCCACGCACTCACTCACCCACTAAATCACCTACTCACTCACGATCTCACTCACCCACTCGCTCACCATCTCACTCACCCACTCACCCACTCACACACTCACTCACTCACCCACTCACTCACCCACTTTACTCACCCACCCACTCACTCACCCACTCACACACTCACTCACCAACTCACTTACCCACTCACCCACTCACACACTCACCCACTCACTCACCCACTCTCCCATTCAATCACTCACCCACTCACTCACCCACTCACTCACCAATTCACCCACCCACTCACCCACTCACTCACCCACTCACCACTCACTCACCCACTCACTCACTCACCCATTCACTCACCCACTCACTCACCTACTCACTCACTCACCCACACACTCACCCACTCACTCACCCACTCACTCACCCACCCACTCACTCACCCACTCACTCACCCTCACACTCACCCACTCACTCACCCACTCACCCACTCACTCACCCACTTACTCACCCACTCACTCACTCACCCACTCACTCACCCACTCACACACTCACTCACTCACCCACTCACTCACCCACTTTACTCACCCACCCACTCACCCACTCACACACTCACTCACCAACTCACTTACGCACTCACTTACCCACCCACCCACTCACTCACCCACGCACTCACTCACCCACTAAATCACCCACTCACTCACCATCTCACACACCCACTCACCCACTCACACACTCACTCACTCACCCACTCACTCACCCACTTTACTCACCCACCCACTCACTCACCCACTCACCCACTCACTCACTCACCAATTCACCCACCCACTCACCCACTCACTCACCCACTCACCACTCACTCACCCACTCACCCACTCACTCACCCATTCACTCACCCACTCACTCACCCACTCACTTACTCACCCACTCACTCACTCACTCACCCACTCACTCACCCACTCACTCACCCACTCATTAACCCTCACACTCACCCACTCACTCACCCACTCACCCACTCACTCACCCACTTACTCACCCACTCACTCACTCACCCACTCACTCACCCACTCACCCACTCACACACTCACTCACTCACCCACTCACCCACTTTACTCACCCACCCACTCACTCACCCACTCACACACTCACTCACCAACTCACTTACGCACTCACTTACCCACTCACCCACTCACTCACCCACCCACTCACCAATTCACCCACCCACTCACTCACTCACCCACTCACCACTCACTCACCCACTCACCCACTCACTCACTCACTCACCCACTCACTCACTCACCCACTCACTCACCCATTCACCCATCCACTCACGCACTCACTCACCCACTCACCACCCACTCACTCACCCACCCACCCACTCACTCACCCACGCACTCACTCACCCACTAAATCACCCACTCACTCACCATCTCACTCACCCACTCACCCACTCACACACTCACTCACTCACCCACTCACTCACCCACTTTACTCACCCACCCACCCACTCACTCACCCACGCACTCACTCACCCACTAAATCACCCACTCACTCACCATCTCACTCACCCACTCGCTCACCATCTCACTCACCCACTCACCCACTCACACACTCACTCACTCACCCACTCACTCACCCACTTTACTCACCCACCCACTCACTCACCCACTCACACACTCACTCACCAACTCACTTACGCACTCACTTACCCACTCACCCACTCACACACTCACCCACTCACTCACCCACTCACCCATTCACTCACTCACCCACTCACCCACTCACTCACCCACTCACTCACCAATTCACCCACCCACTCACCCACTCACTCACCCACTCACCACTCACCCACTCACCCACTCACTCACTCACTCACCCATTCACTCACCCACTCACTCACCTACTCACTCACTCACCCACACACTCACCCACTCACTCACCCACTCACTCACCCACCCACTCACTCACCCACTCACTCACCCACTCACTAACCCTCACACTCACCCACTCACTCACCCACTCACCCACTCACTCACCCACTTACTCACCCACTCACTCACTCACCCACTCACTCACCCACTCACACACTCACTCACTCACTCACCCACTCACTCACCCACTTTACTCACCCACCCACTCACTCACCCACTCACACACTGACTCACCAACTCACTTACGCACTCACTTACCCACTCACTCACTCACTCACCAATTCACCCACCCACTCACTCACCACTCACTCACCCACTCACCCACTCACTCACCCATTCACTCACCAACTCACTCACCCACTCACTCACCAACCCACCCACTCACTCACCCACTCACTCACTCACCCACTTTACTCACCCACCCACTCACTCACCCACTCACACACTCACTCACCAACTCACTTACGCACTCACTTACCCACTCACCCACTCACACACTCACCCACTCACTCACCCACTCACCCATTCACTCACTCACCAATTCACCCACCCACTCACCCACTCACTCACTCACCCATTCACTCACCCACTCACTCACCTACTCACTCACTCACCCACACACTCACCCACTCACTCACCCACTCACTCACTCACTCACCCACTCACTCACCCACTCACTAACCCTCACACTCACCCACTCACTCACCCACTCACTCACCCACTTACTCACCCACTCACTCACTCACCCACTCACTCACCCACTCACACACTCACTCACTCACCCACTCACTCACCCACTTTACTCACCCACCCACTCACTCACCCACTCACACACTCACTCACCAACTCACTTACGCACTCACTTACCCACTCACCCACTCACTCACCAATTCACCCACCCACTCACTCACCCACTCACCACTCACTCACCCACTCACCCACTCACTCACCCATTCACTCACCAACTCACTCACCCACTCACTCACCAACCCACCCACTCACTCACCCACTCACTCACTCACCCACTCACTCACTCACCCATTCACCCATCCACTCACGCACTCACTCACCCACTCACCACCCACTCACTCACCCACCCACCCACTCACTCACCCACGCACTCACTCATCCACTAAATCACCCACTCACTCACCATCTCACACACCCACTCACCCACTCACACACTCACTCACTCACCCACTCACTCACCCACTTTACTCACCCACCCACTCACTCACCCACTCACACACTCACTCACCAACTCACTTACGCACTCACTTACCCACTCACCCACTCACTCACTCACCCACTCACTCACCCACTCACCCACACACTCACCCACTCACTCACCCACTCACTCACCCACCCACTCACTCACCCACTCACTCACCCACTCACTAACCCTCACACTCACCCACTCACTCACCCCACTCACCCACTCACTCACCCACTTACTCACCCACTCACTCACTCACCCACTCACTCACCCACTCACTCACCCACTCACTCACCCACTTTACTCACCCACCCACTCACTCACCCACTCACACACTGACTCACCAACTCACTTACGCACTCACTTACCCACTCACCCACTCACTCACTCACCAATTCACCCACCCACTCACTCACCACTCACTCACCACTCACCCACTCACTCACCCATTCACTCACCAACTCACTCACCCACTCACTCACCAACCCACCCACTCACTCACCCACTCACTCACCCACTTTACTCACCCACCCACTCACTCACCCCCACTCACACACTCACTCACCAACTCACTTACGCACTCACTTACCCACTCACCCACTCACACACTCACCCACTCACTCACCCACTCACCCATTCACTCACTCACCAATTCACCCACCCACTCACCCACTCACTCACTCACCAATTCACTCACCCACTCACTCACCTACTCACTCACTCACCCACACACTCACCCACTCACTCACCCACTCACTCACTCACCCACTCACTCACCCACTCACTCACCCACTCACTAACCCTCACACTCACCCACTCACTCACCCACTCACTCACCCACTTACTCACCCACTCACTCACTCACCCACTCACTCACCCACTCACACACCCACTCACTCACCCACTCACTCACCCACCCACTTTACTCACCCACCCACTCACTCACCCACTCACACACTCACTCACCAACTCACTTACGCACTCACTTACCCACTCACCCACTCACTCACCCACTCACTCACCAATTCACCCACCCACTCACTCACCCACTCACCACTCACTCACCCACTCACTCACCCATTCACTCACCAACTCACTCACCCACTCACTCACCAACCCACACACTCACTCACCCACTCACTCACTCACCCACTCACTCACTCACCCATTCACCCATCCACTCACGCACTCACTCACCCACTCACCACCCACTCACTCACCCACCCACTCACTCACCCACGCACTCACTCATCCACTAAATCACCCACTCACTCACCATCTCACACACCCACTCACCCACTCACACACTCACTCACTCACCCACTCACTCACCCACTTTACTCACCCACCCACTCACTCACCCACTCACACACTCACTCACCAACTCACTTACGCACTCACTTACCCACTCACTCACTCACCCACTCACTCACCCACTCACTCACCCACTCACACACTCACTCACTCACCCACTCACACACTCACTCACTCACCCACTCACCCACTTTACTCACCCACCCACTCACTCACCCACTCACACACTCACTCACCAACTCACTTACGCACTCACTTACCCACTCACCCACTCACTCACCCACTCACTCACCAATTCACCCACCCACTCACTCACCCACTCACCACTCACCCACTCACTCACCCATTCACTCACCAACTCACTCACCCACTCACTCACCAACCCACCCACTCACTCACTCACCCACTCACTCACTCACCCATTCACCCATCCACTCACGCACTCACTCACCCACTCACCACCCACTCACTCACCCACCCACTCACTCACCCACGCACTCACTCACCCACTAAATCACCCACTCACTCACCATCTCACTCACCCACTCGCTCACCATCTCACTCACCCACTCACTCACCCTCTCATTCCCCCACTCATTCACCCACTCACTCACCATCTCACTCACGCACTCACCCACTCACTCACCATCTCACCCACCCACTGTAGCCTTAACAAACTGTTGTGGCAAGTGGTGCTAGACAGTAACTATGAAGGCCGGCACGGCACTCGTGTGGGTGGGTGGCCAGCACCACGCGTGGACACCTTCCTCACCCCTGTGGGTGACTGTGAGTGACTGTGTGAGTGACTGTGTGAGTGACTGTGTGAGTGACAGTGAGTGACTGTGTGAGTGACTGTGTGAGTGACTGTGAGTGACTGTGTGAGTGACTGTGCGATTGACTGTGAGTGACTAGGAGTGACTGAGTGACTGTGTGAGTGACTGTGAGTGACTGTGTGAGTGACTGTGAGTGACTGTGTGAGTGACTGTGTGAGTGACTGTGAGTGACTGTGTGTGGCTGTGTGAGTGACTGTGTGAGTGACTGTATGAGTGAATGTGTGTGAGTGACTGTGTGAGTGACTGTGTGTGACTGTGTGAGTGACTGTGAGTGACTGTGTGAGTGACTGTGTGAGTGACTGTGTGAGTGACTGTGAGTGACTGTGTGTGGCTGTGTGAGTGACTGTGTGAGTGACTGTGAGTGACTGTGTGAGTGACTGTGAGTGACTGTGAGTTACTGTGTGAGTGACTGTGTGACTGTGTGAGTGACTGTGAGTGTGACTGTGTGTGACTGTGTGAGTGACTGAGTGACTGTGTGTGGCTGTGTGAGTGACTGTGAGTGACTGTATGAGTGACTGTGTGAGTGACTATGAGTGACTGTGTGAGTAACTGTGAGTGACTATGAGTGACTGTGAGTGACTCTGAGTGACTGTAATTGACCGTGTGAGTGACTGTGAGTGACTGTGAGAGTGACTGTGTGAGTGACTGTGAGTGACTTTGTGAGTGACTGTGTGAGTGACTGTGAGTGACTATGTGTGACTGTGTGAGTGACTGTGAGTGACTCTGTGAGTGACTGTGTGAGTGACTATGAGTGACTGTGTAATTGACTGTGTGAGTGACTGAGTGACTGTGAGTGACTGTGAGTGACTGTGTGAGTGACTGTGAGTGACTGTGTGAGTGACTGTGTGAGTGTGTGAGTGACTGTGAGTGACTGTGTAATTGACTGTGTGAGTGACTGAGTGACTGTGAGTGACTGTGAGTAACTGTGTGAGTGACTGTGAGTGACTGTGTGAGTGACTATGAGTGACTGTGTAATTGACTGTGTGAGTGACTGAGTGACTGTGAGTGACTGTGAGTGACTGTTTGAGTGACTGTGAGTGACTATGAGTGAATGAGTGACTGTGAGTGACTGTGTAATTGACTGTGTGAGTGACTATGAGTGACTGTGAGTGACTCTGATTGACTGTGAGTGACTGTGTGAGTGACTATGAGTGACTGTGTGAGTAACTGTGAGTGACTATGAGTGACTGTGAGTGACTCTGAGTGACTATGAGTGACGATGAGTGACTGTGTGAGTGACTGTGTGAGTGACTATGAGTGACTGTGTGAGTGACTGTGAGTAACTGTGAGTGACTATGAGTGACTGTGTGAGTGACTGTGTGAGTGAATGTGAGTGACTTTGTGTGACTGTGTGAGTGACTGTGAGTGACTGTGAGTGACTGTGTGTGACTGTGTGAGTGACTGTGTGAGTGACTGTGAGTGACTATGTGTGACTGTGTGAGTGACTGTGAGTGACTGTGTGAGTGACTCTGAGTGACTGTGTGAGAGAATGTGTGAGTGACTCTGAGTGACTGTGTGAGTGGCTGTAATTGACTGGTGAGTGCCTGAGTGACTAATTGACTGTGAGAATGACTAAGTGACTATGAGTGACTGTGTGAGTGACTATGAGTGTCTATGAGTGACTGAGTGACTGTGTGAGTGACTGTGAGTGACTATGTGTGACTGTATGAGTGACTGTAATTGACTGTGTGAGTGACTATGACTGACTATGAGTGACTGTGTGAATGACTGTGTGAGTGAATGAGTGACTGTGTGAGTGACTGTGAGTGTGACTCTGAGTGATTGTGTGAGTGACTGTGAGTAACTGTGAGTGACTATGAGTGACTGTGTGAGTGACTGTGTCAGTGACTGTGAATGACTGTGTGTGTTACTGTGTGTATGACTGTGAGTGACTGAGTGACTCTGAGTGACGGTGAGTGACTCTGAGTGACTATGAGTGACTGTGTGAGTGACTCTGAGTGACTCTGAGTGAGTGTGTGAGTGACTGAGTGACTGCGTGAGTGACTGTGAGTGACTATGAGTGATTGTGAGTGACTGAGTGACTCTGTGTGACTATGAGTGACTGTGTGAGTGACTGTGAGTCACTGTGACTGACTGTGAGTGACTGTGTGAGTGACTGTGAGTGACTGTGTGAGTGACTGTGAGTGACTGTGTGAGTGACTGTGAGTGACTTTGTGAGTGACTGTGAGTGAATGTGAGTGACTATGAGTGACTGTGTGACTGTGTGAGTGACTGTGTGACTGTGTGAGTGACTGAGTGACTGTGTGAGTGACTGTGAGTGACTATGAGTGACTGTGTGACTGTGTGAGTGACTATGAGTGACTGTGTGAGTGACTGTGTGAGTGACTGTGAGTGAATATGAGTGACTCTGAGTGACTGTGTGAGTGACTATGAGTGACTGTATGTGTGACTGTAATTGACTGTGAGTGACTATGAGTGACTATGAGTGACTGTGTGAGTGACTGTGTGAGTGACTATGAGTGACTGTGAGTAACTGTGAGTGGCTATGAGTGACTGTGTGAGTGACTCTGAGTGACTGTGTGAGTGACCATGAGTGACTGAGTGACTGTGTGAGTGACTGTGAGTGACTGTGAGTGACTGTGTGTGACTGTGAGTGACTGAGTGACTCTGATAGACGGTGAGTGACTCTGAGTGACTATGAGTGACTGTGTGAGTGACTGTGAGTGACTCTGAGTGACTGTGTGAGTGACTGAGTGACTGTGTGAGTGACTGTGAGTGACTATGAGTGATTGTGAGTGACTGAGTGATTCTGAGTGACTATGAGTGACTGTGAGTGACTGTGAGTGACTGTGTGAGTGACTGTGAGTGACTGTGTGAGTGACTCTGAATGACTTTGTGAGTGACTGTGAGTGACTGTGAGTGACTGTGTGACTGTGTGAGTGACTCTGAATGACTTTCTGAGTGACTGTGTGAGTGACTGTGAGTGACTCTGAGTGACTCTGAGTGATTGTGTGAGTGACTGTGAGTAACTGTGAGTGACTATGACTGACTGTGTGAGTGACTGTGTCAGTGACTCTGAGTGACTGTGTGAGTGACTGTTAGTGACCATGAGTGACTGAGTGACTGTGTGAGTGACTGTGAGTGACTGTGAATGACTCTGTGTGAGTGACTGTGTGAGTGACTGTGAGTGACTGAGTGACTCTGAGTGACGGTGAGTGACTCTGAGTGACTATGAGTGACTGTGTGAGTGACTGTGAGTGACTCTGATTGAGTGTGTGAGTGACTGAGTGACTGTGAGTGACTGTGAGTGACTGTTTGAGTGACTGTGAGTGACTATGAGTGAATGAGTGACTGTGAGTGACTGTGTAATTGACTGTGTGAGTGACTATGAGTGACTGTGAGTGACTCTGATTGACTGTGAGTGACTGTGTGAGTGACTATGAGTGACTGTGTGAGTAACTGTGAGTGACTATGAGTGACTGTGAGTGACTCTGAGTGACTATGAGTGACGATGAGTGACTGTGTGAGTGACTGTGTGAGTGACTATGAGTGACTGTGTGAGTGACTGTGAGTAACTGTGAGTGACTATGAGTGACTGTGTGAGTGACTGTGTGAGTGAATGTGAGTGACTTTGTGTGACTGTGTGAGTGACTGTGAGTGACTGTGAGTGACTGTGTGTGACTGTGTGAGTGACTGTGTGAGTGACTGTGAGTGACTATGTGTGACTGTGTGAGTGACTGTGAGTGACTGTGTGAGTGACTCTGAGTGACTGTGTGAGAGAATGTGTGAGTGACTCTGAGTGACTGTGTGAGTGGCTGTAATTGACTGGTGAGTGCCTGAGTGACTAATTGACTGTGAGAATGACTAAGTGACAATGAGTGACTGTGTGAGTGACTATGAGTGTCTATGAGTGACTGAGTGACTGTGTGAGTGACTGTGAGTGACTATGTGTGACTGTATGAGTGACTGTAATTGACTGTGTGAGTGACTATGACTGACTATGAGTGACTGTGTGAATGACTGTGTGAGTGAATGAGTGACTGTGTGAGTGACTGTGAGTGTGACTCTGAGTGATTGTGTGAGTGACTGTGAGTAACTGTGAGTGACTATGAGTGACTGTGTGAGTGACTGTTTCAGTGACTGTGAATGACTGTGTGTGTTACTGTGTGTATGACTGTGAGTGACTGAGTGACTCTGAGTGACGGTGAGTGACTCTGAGTGACTATGAGTGACTGTGTGAGTGACTCTGAGTGACTCTGAGTGAGTGTGTGAGTGACTGAGTGACTGCGTGAGTGACTGTGAGTGACTATGAGTGATTGTGAGTGACTGAGTGACTCTGTGTGACTATGAGTGACTGTGTGAGTGACTGTGAGTCACTGTGACTGACTGTGAGTGACTGTGTGAGTGACTGTGAGTGACTGTGTGAGTGACTGTGAGTGACTGTGTGAGTGACTGTGAGTGACTTTGTGAGTGACTGTGAGTGAATGTGAGTGACTATGAGTGACTGTGTGACTGTGTGAGTGACTGTGTGACTGTGTGAGTGACTGAGTGACTGTGTGAGTGACTGTGAGTGACTATGAGTGACTGTGTGACTGTGTGAGTGACTATGAGTGACTGTGTGAGTGACTGTGTGAGTGACTGTGAGTGAATATGAGTGACTCTGAGTGACTGTGTGAGTGACTATGAGTGACTGTATGTGTGACTGTAATTGACTGTGAGTGACTATGAGTGACTATGAGTGACTGTGTGAGTGACTGTGTGAGTGACTATGAGTGACTGTGTGAGTGACTGTGAGTAACTGTGAGTGGCTATGAGTGACTGTGTGAGTGACTCTGAGTGACTGTGTGAGTGACCATGAGTGACTGAGTGACTGTGTGAGTGACTGTGAGTGACTGTGAGTGACTGTGTGTGACTGTGAGTGACTGAGTGACTCTGATAGACGGTGAGTGACTCTGAGTGACTATGAGTGACTGTGTGAGTGACTGTGAGTGACTCTGAGTGACTGTGTGAGTGACTGAGTGACTGTGTGAGTGACTGTGAGTGACTATGAGTGATTGTGAGTGACTGAGTGATTCTGAGTGACTATGAGTGACTGTGAGTGACTGTGAGTGACTGTGTGAGTGACTGTGAGTGACTGTGTGAGTGACTCTGAATGACTTTGTGAGTGACTGTGAGTGACTGTGAGTGACTGTGTGACTGTGTGAGTGACTCTGAATGACTTTCTGAGTGACTGTGTGAGTGACTGTGAGTGACTCTGAGTGACTCTGAGTGATTGTGTGAGTGACTGTGAGTAACTGTGAGTGACTATGACTGACTGTGTGAGTGACTGTGTCAGTGACTCTGAGTGACTGTGTGAGTGACTGTTAGTGACCATGAGTGACTGAGTGACTGTGTGAGTGACTGTGAGTGACTGTGAATGACTCTGTGTGAGTGACTGTGTGAGTGACTGTGAGTGACTGAGTGACTCTGAGTGACGGTGAGTGACTCTGAGTGACTATGAGTGACTGTGTGAGTGACTGTGAGTGACTCTGATTGAGTGTGTGAGTGACTGAGTGACTGTGTGAGTGACTGTGAGTGACTATGAGTGATTGTGAGTGACTGAGTGACTCTGAGTGACTATGAGTGACTGCGTGAGTGACTGTGAGTCACTGTGACTGACTGTGAGTGACTGTGTGAGTGACTGTGAGTGACTGTGTGAGTGACTGTGAGTGACTGTGTGAGTGACTCTGAGTGACTTTGTGAGTGACTGTGAGTGATTGTGAGTGACTATGAGTGACTGTGTGACTGTGTGAGTGACTGAGTGACTGTGTGAGTGACTGTGAGTGACTATGAGTGACTGTGTGAGTGACTATGAGTGACTGTGTGAGTGACTGTGAGTGAATGTGAGTGACTATGAGTGACGATGAGTGACTGTGTGAGTGACTGTGTGAGTGACTATGAGTGACTGTGTGAGTGACTGTGAGTAACTGTGAGTGACTATGAGTGACTGTGTGAGTGACTGTGTGAGTGACTCTGAGTGACTGTGTGAGTGACCATGAGTGACTGAGTGACTGTGTGAGTGACTGTGAGTGACTGAGTGACTCTGAGTGACGGTGAGTGACTCTGAGTGACTATGAGTGACTGTGTGAGTGACTCTGAGTGACTCTGAGTGAGTGTGTGAGTGACTGAGTGACTGCGTGAGTGACTGTGAGTGACTATGAGTGAATGTGAGTGACTGAGTGACTCTGAGTGACTATGAGTGACTGTGTGAGTGACTGTGAGTCACTGTGACTGACTGTGAGTGACTGTGTGAGTGACTGTGAGTGACTGTGTGAGTGACTGTGTGAGTGACTGTGAGTGACTTTGTGAGTGACTGTGAGTGATTGTGAGTGATTATGAGTGACTGTGTGACTGTGTGAGTGACTGTGTGACTGTGTGAGTGACTGAGTGACTGTGTGAGTGACTGTGAGTGACTATGAGTGACTGTGTGACTGTGTGAGTGACTATGAGTGACTGTGTGAGTGACTGTGTGAGTGACTGTGAGTGAATATGAGTGACTCTGAGTGACTGTGTGAGTGACTATGAGTGACTGTATGTGTGACTGTAATTGACTGTGAGTGACTATGAGTGACTATGAGTGACTGTGTGAGTGACTGTGTGAGTGACTATGAGTGACTGTGTGAGTGACTGTGAGTAACTGTGAGTGGCTATGAGTGACTGTGTGAGTGACTCTGAGTGACTGTGTGAGTGACCATGAGTGACTGTGTGAGTGACTGTGAGTGACTGTGAGTGACTGTGTGAGTGACTGTGAGTGACTCTGAGTGACTGTGTGAGTGACTGAGTGACTGTGTGAGTGACTTTGAGTGACTATCAGTGATTGTGAGTGACTGAGTGATTCTGAGTGACTATGAGTGACTGTGAGTGACTGTGAGTGACTATGAGTGACTGTGTGACTGTGTGAGTGACTCTGAATGACTTTCTGAGTGACTGTGTGAGTGACTGTGAGTGACTCTGAGTGACTCTGAGTGATTGTGTGAGTGACTGTGAGTAACTGTGAGTGACTATGACTGACTGTGTGAGTGACTGTGTCAGTGACTCTGAGTGACTGTGTGAGTGACTGTTAGTGACCATGAGTGACTGAGTGACTGTGTGAGTGACTGTGAGTGACTGTGAATGACTCTGTGTGTGACTGTGTGAGTGACTGTGAGTGACTGAGTGACTCTGAGTGACGGTGAGTGACTCTGAGTGACTATGAGTGACTGTGTGAGTGACTGTGATTGACTCTGATTGAGTGTGTGAGTGACTGAGTGACTGTGTGAGTGACTGTGAGTGACTATGAGTGATTGTGAGTGACTGAGTGACTCTGAGTGACTATGAGTGACTGCGTGAGTGACTGTGAGTCACTGTGACTGACTGTGAGTGACTGTGTGAGTGACTGTGAGTGACTGTGTGAGTGACTGTGAGTGACTGTGTGAGTGACTCTGAGTGACTTTGTGAGTGACTGTGAGTGATTGTGAGTGACTATGAGTGACTGTGTGACTGTGTGAGTGACTGAGTGACTGTGTGAGTGACTGTGAGTGACTGAGTGACTGTGTGAGTGACTGTGTGAGTGACTGTGAGTGAATGTGAGTGACTCTGAGTGACTGTGTGAGTGACTATGAGTGACTGTATGTGTGACTGTAATTGACTGTGAGTGACTATGAGTGACGATGAGTGACTGTGTGAGTGACTGTGTGAGTGACTATGAGTGACTGTGTGAGTGACTGTGAGTAACTGTGAGTGACTATGAGTGACTGTGTGAGTGACTGTGTGAGTGACTCTGAGTGACTGTGTGAGTGACCATGAGTGACTGAGTGACTGTGTGAGTGACTGTGAGTGACTGTGAGTGACTGTGTGTGTGACTGAGTAAGTGACTGTGAGTGACTGAGTGACTCTGATAGACGGTGAGTGACTCTGAGTGACTATGAGTGACTGTGTGAGTGACTGTGAGTGACTCTGAGTGACTGTGTGAGTGACTGAGTGACTGTGTGAGTGACTGTGAGTGACTGTGTGAGTGACTGTGAGTGACTGTGTGAGTGACTCTGAATGACTTTGTGAGTGACTGTGAGTGACTGTGAGTGACCATGAGTGACTGTGTGACTGTGAGTGACTGTGTGACTGTGTGAGTGACTGAGTGACTGTGTGAGTGACTGTGAGTGACTATGAGTGACTGTGTGACTGTGTGAGTGACTATGAGTGACTGTGTGAGTGACTGTGTGAGTGACTGTGAGTGAATGTGAGTGACTCTGAGTGACTGTGTGAGTGACTATGAGTGACTGTATGTGTGACTGTAATTGACTGTGAGTGACTATAAGTGACTATGAGTGACTGTGTGAGTGACTATGAGTGACTTGTTTGAGCGACCCACCCACTCAATCACCCACTTAATCACCCACTTACTCACCCACTCACTCACTCACCCACTCACCCACTCACCCACTCACTCACCCACTCACACACTCACCCACTCACACACTCACCCACTCACTCACCCACTCACCCATTCACTCACTCACCCACTCACCCACTCACTCACCAATTCACCCACCCACTCACCCACTCACTCACCCACTCACCACTCACTCACCCACTCACCCACTCACTCACCCATTCACTCACCCACTCACTCACCCACTCACTCACTCACCCACTCACTCACACAGTCACTCACTCACTCACCCACTCACTCACCCACTCACTCACCCACTCATTAACCCTCACACTCACCCACTCACTCACCCACTCACCCACTCACTCACCCACTCACACACTCACCCACTCACCCACTCACACACTCACCCACTCACTCACCCACTCACCCATTCACTCACTCACCCACTCACCCACTCACTCACCAATTCACCCACCCACTCACCCACTCACTCACCCACTCACCACTCACTCACCCACTCACCCACTCACTCACCCATTCACTCACCCACTCACTCACCCACTCACTCACTCACCCACTCACTCACACAGTCACTCACTCACTCACTCACCCACTCACTCACCCACTCACTCACCCACTCATTAACCCTCACACTCACCCACTCACTCACCCACTCACCCACTCACTCACCCACTTACTCACCCACTCACTCACTCACCCACTCACTCACCCACTCACCCACTCACACACTCACTCACTCACCCACTCACCCACTTTACTCACCCACCCACTCACTCACCCACTCACTCACCAACTCACTTACGCACTCACTTACCCACTCACCCACTCACTCACCCACTCACTCACCAATTCACCCACCCACTCACTCACTCACCCACTCACCACTCACTCACCCACTCACCCACTCACTCACTCACTCACCCACTCACTCACTCACCCACTCACTCACCCATTCACCCATCCACTCACGCACTCACTCACCCACTCACCACCCACTCACTCACCCACCCACCCACCCACTCACTCACCCACGCACTCACTCACCCACTAAATCACCCACTCACTCACCATCTCACTCACCCACTCACCCACTCACACACTCACTCACTCACCCACTCACTCACCCACTTTACTCACCCACCCACCCACTCACTCACCCACGCACTCACTCACCCACTAAATCACCTACTCACTCACCATCTCACTCACCCACTCGCTCACCATCTCACTCACCCACTCACCCACTCACACACTCACTCACTCACCCACTCACTCACCCACTTACTCACCCACTCACTCACTCACCTACTCACTCACCCACTCATTAACCCTCACACTCACCCACTCACTCACCCACTCACCCACTCACTCACCCACTTACTCACCCACTCACTCACTCACCCACTCACTCACCCACTTACCCACTCACACACTCACTCACTCACCCACTCACCCACTTTACTCACCCACCCACTCACTCACCCACTCACTCACCAACTCACTTACGCACTCACTTACCCACTCACCCACTCACTCACCCACTCACTCACCAATTCACCCACCCACTCACTCACTCACCCACTCACCACTCACTCACCCACTCACCCACTCACTCACTCACTCACCCACTCACTCACTCACCCACTCACTCACCCATTCACCCATCCACTCACGCACTCACTCACCCACTCACCACCCACTCACTCACCCACCCACCCACCCACTCACTCACCCACGCACTCACTCACCCACTAAATCACCCACTCACTCACCATCTCACTCACCCACTCACCCACTCACACACTCACTCACTCACCCACTCACTCACCCACTTTACTCACCCACCCACCCACTCACTCACCCACGCACTCACTCACCCACTAAATCACCTACTCACTCACCATCTCACTCACCCACTCGCTCACCATCTCACTCACCCACTCACCCACTCACACACTCACTCACTCACCCACTCACTCACCCACTTACTCACCCACTCACTCACTCACCCACTCACTCACCCACTCATTAACCCTCACACTCACCCACTCACTCACCCACTCACCCACTCACTCACCCACTTACTCACCCACTCACTCACTCACCCACTCACTCACCCACTCACCCACTCACACACTCACTCACTCACCCACTCACCCACTTTACTCACCCACCCACTCACTCACCCACTCACACACTCACTCACCAACTCACTTACGCACTCACTTACCCACTCACCCACTCACTCACCCACTCACTCACCAATTCACCCACCCACTCACTCACTCACCCACTCACCACTCACTCACCCACTCACCCACTCACTCACTCACTCACCCACTCACTCACTCACCCACTCACTCACCCATTCACCCATCCACTCACGCACTCACTCACCCACTCACCACCCACCCACTCACTCACCCACCCACCCACTCACTCACCCACGCACTCATTCACCCACTAAATCACCCACTCACTCACCATCTCACTCACCCACTCACCCACTCACACACTCACTCACTCACTCACCCACTCACTCACCCATTTTACTCACCCACCCACCCACTCACTCACCCACGCACTCACTCACCCACTAAATCACCTACTCACTCACCATCTCACTCACCCACTCGCTCACCATCTCACTCACCCACTCACCCACTCACACACTCACTCACTCACCCACTCACTCACCCACTTTACTCACCCACCCACTCACTCACCCACTCACCCATTCACTCACTCACCCACCCATTCACTCACTCACCCACTCACCCACTCACTCACTCACCAATTCACCCACCCACTCACCCACTCACTCACCCACTCACCACTCACTCACCCACTCACCCACTCACTCACCCATTCACTCACCCACTCACTCACCCACTCACTCACTCACCCACTCACTCACTCACTCACCCACTCACTCACCCACTCACTCACCCACTCATTAACCCTCACACTCACCCACTCACTCACCCACTCACCCACTCACTCACCCACTTACTCACCCACTCACTCACTCACTCACCCACTCACCCACTCACACACTCACTCACTCACCCACTCACCCACTTTACTCACCCACCCACTCACTCACCCACTCACACACTCACTCACCAACTCACTTACGCACTCACTTACCCACTCACCCACTCACTCACCCACTCACTCACCAATTCACCCACCCACTCACTCACTCACCCACTCACCACTCACTCACCCACTCACCCACTCACTCACTCACTCACCCACTCACTCACTCACCCACTCACTCAACCATTCACCCATCCACTCACGCACTCACTCACCCACTCACCACCCACTCACTCACCCACCCACCCACTCACTCACCCACGCACTCACTCACCCACTAAATCACCCACTCACTCACCATCTCACTCACCCACTCACCCACTCACACACTCACTCACTCACCCACTCACTCACCCACTTTACTCACCCACCCACCCACTCACTCACCCACGCACTCACTCACCCACTAAATCACCTACTCACTCACCATCTCACTCACCCACTCGCTCACCATCTCACTCACCCACTCACCCACTCACACACTCACTCACTCACCCACTCACTCACCCACTTTACTCACCCACCCACTCACTCACCCACTCACACACTCACTCACCAACTCACTTACGCACTCACTTACCCACTCATCCACTCACACACTCACCCACTCACTCACCCACTCACCTATTCACTCACTCACCCACTCACTCACCCACTCACTCACCAATTCACCCACCCACTCACCCACTCACTCACCCACTCACCACTCACTCACCCACTCACTCACTCACCCATTCACTCACCCACTCACTCACCTACTCACTCACTCACCCACACACTCACACACTCACTCACCCACTCACTCACCCACCCACTCACTCACCCACTCACTCACCCTCACACTCACCCACTCACTCACCCACTCACCCACTCACTCACCCACTTACTCACCCACTCACTCACTCACCCACTCACTCACCCACTCACACACTCACTCACTCACCCACTCACTCACCCACTTTACTCACCCACCCACTCACTCACTCACTCACACACTCACTCACCAACTCACTTACGCACTCACTTACCCACTCACCCACTCACTCACCAATTCACCCACCCACTCACTCACCCACTCACCACTCACTCACCCACTCACCCACTCACTCACCCATTCACTCACCAACTCACTCACCCACTCACTCACCAACCCACCCACTCACTCACCCACTCACTCACTCACCCACTTTACTCACCCACCCACTCACTCACCCACTCACACACTCACTCACCAACTCACTTACGCACTCACTTACCCACTCACCCACTCACACACTCACCCACTCACTCACCCACTCACCCATTCACTCACCCACTCACTCACCCACTCACTCACCAATTCACCCACCCACTCACCCACTCACCCACTCACTCACTCACCCATTCACTCACCCACTCACTCACCTACTCACTCACTCACCCACACACTCACCCACTCACTCACCCACTCACTCACCCACTCACTCACTCACCCACTCACTCACCCACTCACTCACCCACTCACTAACCCTCACACTCACCCACTCACTCACCCACTCACTCACCCACTTACTCACCCACTCACTCACTGACCCACTCACTCACCCACTCACACACTCACTCACTCACCCACTCACTCACCCACTTTACTCACCCACCCACTCACTCACCCACTCACACACTCACTCACCAACTCACTTACGCACTCACTTACCCACTCACCCACTCACTCACCCACTCACTCACCAATTCACCCACCCACTCACTCACCCACTCACCACTCACTCACCCACTCACCCACTCACTCACCCATTCACTCACCAACTCACTCACCCACTCACTCACCAACCCACCCACTCACTCACCCACTCACTCACTCACCCACTCACTCACTCACCCATTCACCCATCCACTCACGCACTCACTCACCCACTCACCACCCACTCACTCACCCACCCACCCACTCACTCACCCACGCACTCACTCACCCACTAAATCACCCACTCACTCACCATCTCACACACCCACTCACCCACTCACACACTCACTCACTCACCCACTCACTCACCCACTTTACTCACCCACCCACTCACTCACCCACTCACCCACTCACTCACTCACCAATTCACCCACCCACTCACCCACTCACTCACCCACTCACCACTCACTCACCCACTCACCCACTCACTCACCCATTCACTCACCCACTCACTCACCCACTCACTTACTCACCCACTCACTCACTCACTCACCCACTCACTCACCCACTCACTCACCCACTCATTAACCCTCACACTCACCCACTCACTCACCCACTCACCCACTCACTCACCCACTTACTCACCCACTCACTCACTCACCCACTCACTCACCCACTCACCCACTCACACACTCACTCACTCACCCACTCACCCACTTTACTCACCCATCCACTCACTCACCCACTCACACACTCACTCACCAACTCACTTACGCACTCACTTACCCACTCACCCACTCACTCACCCACTCACTCACCAATTCACCCACCCACTCACTCACTCACCCACTCACCACTCACTCACCCACTCACCCACTCACTCACTCACTCACCCACTCACTCACTCACCCACTCACTCACCCATTCACCCATCCACTCACGCACTCACTCACCCACTCACCACCCACTCACTCACCCACCCACCCACCCACTCACTCACCCACGCACTCACTCACCCACTAAATCACCCACTCACTCACCATCTCACTCACCCACTCACCCACTCACACACTCACTCACTCACCCACTCACTCACCCACTTTACTCACCCACCCACCCACTCACTCACCCACGCACTCACTCACCCACTAAATCACCTACTCACTCACCATCTCACTCACCCACTCGCTCACCATCTCACTCACCCACTCACCCACTCACACACTCACTCACTCACCCACTCACTCACCCACTTTACTCACCCACCCACTCACTCACCCACTCACACACTCACTCACCAACTCACTTACGCACTCACTTACCCACTCACCCACTCACACACTCACCCACTCACTCACCCACTCTCCCATTCAATCACTCACCCACTCACTCACCCACTCACTCACCAATTCACCCACCCACTCACCCACTCACTCACCCACTCACCACTCACTCACCCACTCACTCACTCACCCATTCACTCACCCACTCACTCACCTACTCACTCACTCACCCACACACTCACCCACTCACTCACCCACTCACTCACCCACCCACTCACTCACCCACTCACTCACCCTCACACTCACCCACTCACTCACCCACTCACCCACTCACTCACCCACTTACTCACCCACTCACTCACTCACCCACTCACTCACCCACTCACACACTCACTCACTCACCCACTCACTCACCCACTTTACTCACCCACCCACTCACTCACCCACTCACACACTCACTCACCAACTCACTTACGCACTCACTTACCCACCCACCCACTCACTCACCCACGCACTCACTCACCCACTAAATCACCCACTCACTCACCATCTCACACACCCACTCACCCACTCACTCACCCACTCACTCACCCACTTTACTCACCCACCCACTCACTCACCCACTCACCCACTCACTCACTCACCAATTCACCCACCCACTCACCCACTCACTCACCCACTCACCACTCACTCACCCACTCACCCACTCACTCACCCATTCACTCACCCACTCACTCACCCACTCACTTACTCACCCACTCACTCACTCACTCACCCACTCACTCACCCACTCACTCACCCACTCATTAACCCTCACACTCACCCACTCACTCACCCACTCACCCACTCACTCACCCACTTACTCACCCACTCACTCACTCACCCACTCACTCACCCACTCACCCACTCACACACTCACTCACTCACCCACTCACCCACTTTACTCACCCATCCACTCACTCACCCACTCACACACTCACTCACCAACTCACTTACGCACTCACTTACCCACTCACCCACTCTCTCACCCACTCACTCACCAATTCACCCACCCACTCACTCACTCACCCACTCACCACTCACTCACCCACTCACCCACTCACTCACTCACTCACCCACTCACTCACTCACCCACTCACTCACCCATTCACCCATCCACTCACGCACTCACTCACCCACTCACCACCCACTCACTCACCCACCCACCCACTCACTCACCCACGCACTCACTCACCCACTAAATCACCCACTCACTCACCATCTCACTCACCCACTCACCCACTCACACACTCACTCACTCACCCACTCACTCACCCACTTTACTCACCCACCCACCCACTCACTCACCCACGCACTCACTCACCCACTAAATCACCTACTCACTCACCATCTCACTCACCCACTCGCTCACCATCTCACTCACCCACTCACCCACTCACACACTCACTCACTCACCCACTCACTCACCCACTTTACTCACCCACCCACTCACTCACCCACTCACACACTCACTCACCAACTCACTTACCCACTCACCCACTCACACACTCACCCACTCACTCACCCACTCTCCCATTCAATCACTCACCCACTCACTCACCCACTCACTCACCAATTCACCCACCCACTCACCCACTCACTCACCCACTCACCACTCACTCACCCACTCACTCACTCACCCATTCACTCACCCACTCACTCACCTACTCACTCACTCACCCACACACTCACCCACTCACTCACCCACTCACTCACCCACCCACTCACTCACCCACTCACTCACCCTCACACTCACCCACTCACTCACCCACTCACCCACTCACTCACCCACTTACTCACCCACTCACTCACTCACCCACTCACTCACCCACTCACACACTCACTCACTCACCCACTCACTCACCCACTTTACTCACCCACCCACTCACTCACCCACTCACACACTCACTCACCAACTCACTTACGCACTCACTTACCCACCCACCCACTCACTCACCCACGCACTCACTCACCCACTAAATCACCCACTCACTCACCATCTCACACACCCACTCACCCACTCACACACTCACTCACTCACCCACTCACTCACCCACTTTACTCACCCACCCACTCACTCACCCACTCACCCACTCACTCACTCACCAATTCACCCACCCACTCACCCACTCACTCACCCACTCACCACTCACTCACCCACTCACCCACTCACTCACCCATTCACTCACCCACTCACTCACCCACTCACTTACTCACCCACTCACTCACTCACTCACCCACTCACTCACCCACTCACTCACCCACTCATTAACCCTCACACTCACCCACTCACTCACCCACTCACCCACTCACTCACCCACTTACTCACCCACTCACTCACTCACCCACTCACTCACCCACTCACCCACTCACACACTCACTCACTCACCCACTCACCCACTTTACTCACCCACCCACTCACTCACCCACTCACACACTCACTCACCAACTCACTTACGCACTCACTTACCCACTCACCCACTCACTCACCCACCCACTCACCAATTCACCCACCCACTCACTCACTCACCCACTCACCACTCACTCACCCACTCACCCACTCACTCACTCACTCACCCACTCACTCACTCACCCACTCACTCACCCATTCACCCATCCACTCACGCACTCACTCACCCACTCACCACCCACTCACTCACCCACCCACCCACTCACTCACCCACGCACTCACTCACCCACTAAATCACCCACTCACTCACCATCTCACTCACCCACTCACCCACTCACACACTCACTCACTCACCCACTCACTCACCCACTTTACTCACCCACCCACCCACTCACTCACCCACGCACTCACTCACCCACTAAATCACCCACTCACTCACCATCTCACTCACCCACTCGCTCACCATCTCACTCACCCACTCACCCACTCACACACTCACTCACTCACCCACTCACTCACCCACTTTACTCACCCACCCACTCACTCACCCACTCACACACTCACTCACCAACTCACTTACGCACTCACTTACCCACTCACCCACTCACACACTCACCCACTCACTCACCCACTCACCCATTCACTCACTCACCCACTCACCCACTCACTCACCCACTCACTCACCAATTCACCCACCCACTCACCCACTCACTCACCCACTCACCACTCACCCACTCACCCACTCACTCACTCACTCACCCATTCACTCACCCACTCACTCACCTACTCACTCACTCACCCACACACTCACCCACTCACTCACCCACTCACTCACCCACCCACTCACTCACCCACTCACTCACCCACTCACTAACCCTCACACTCACCCACTCACTCACCCACTCACCCACTCACTCACCCACTTACTCACCCACTCACTCACTCACCCACTCACTCACCCACTCACACACTCACTCACTCACTCACCCACTCACTCACCCACTTTACTCACCCACCCACTCACTCACCCACTCACACACTGACTCACCAACTCACTTACGCACTCACTTACCCACTCACTCACTCACTCACCAATTCACCCACCCACTCACTCACCACTCACTCACCCACTCACCCACTCACTCACCCATTCACTCACCAACTCACTCACCCACTCACTCACCAACCCACCCACTCACTCACCCACTCACTCACTCACCCACTTTACTCACCCACCCACTCACTCACCCACTCACACACTCACTCACCAACTCACTTACGCACTCACTTACCCACTCACCCACTCACACACTCACCCACTCACTCACCCACTCACCCATTCACTCACTCACCAATTCACCCACCCACTCACCCACTCACTCACTCACCCATTCACTCACCCACTCACTCACCTACTCACTCACTCACCCACACACTCACCCACTCACTCACCCACTCACTCACTCACTCACCCACTCACTCACCCACTCACTAACCCTCACACTCACCCACTCACTCACCCACTCACTCACCCACTTACTCACCCACTCACTCACTCACCCACTCACTCACCCACTCACACACTCACTCACTCACCCACTCACTCACCCACTTTACTCACCCACCCACTCACTCACCCACTCACACACTCACTCACCAACTCACTTACGCACTCACTTACCCACTCACCCACTCACTCACCAATTCACCCACCCACTCACTCACCCACTCACCACTCACTCACCCACTCACCCACTCACTCACCCATTCACTCACCAACTCACTCACCCACTCACTCACCAACCCACCCACTCACTCACCCACTCACTCACTCACCCACTCACTCACTCACCCATTCACCCATCCACTCACGCACTCACTCACCCACTCACCACCCACTCACTCACCCACCCACCCACTCACTCACCCACGCACTCACTCATCCACTAAATCACCCACTCACTCACCATCTCACACACCCACTCACCCACTCACACACTCACTCACTCACCCACTCACTCACCCACTTTACTCACCCACCCACTCACTCACCCACTCACACACTCACTCACCAACTCACTTACGCACTCACTTACCCACTCACCCACTCACTCACTCACCCACTCACTCACCCACTCACCCACACACTCACCCACTCACTCACCCACTCACTCACCCACCCACTCACTCACCCACTCACTCACCCACTCACTAACCCTCACACTCACCCACTCACTCACCCACTCACCCACTCACTCACCCACTTACTCACCCACTCACTCACTCACCCACTCACTCACCCACTCACTCACCCACTCACTCACCCACTTTACTCACCCACCCACTCACTCACCCACTCACACACTGACTCACCAACTCACTTACGCACTCACTTACCCACTCACCCACTCACTCACTCACCAATTCACCCACCCACTCACTCACCACTCACTCACCCACTCACCCACTCACTCACCCATTCACTCACCAACTCACTCACCCACTCACTCACCAACCCACCCACTCACTCACCCACTCACTCACCCACTTTACTCACCCACCCACTCACTCACCCACTCACACACTCACTCACCAACTCACTTACGCACTCACTTACCCACTCACCCACTCACACACTCACCCACTCACTCACCCACTCACCCATTCACTCACTCACCAATTCACCCACCCACTCACCCACTCACTCACTCACCAATTCACTCACCCACTCACTCACCTACTCACTCACTCACCCACACACTCACCCACTCACTCACCCACTCACTCACTCACCCACTCACTCACCCACTCACTCACCCACTCACTAACCCTCACACTCACCCACTCACTCACCCACTCACTCACCCACTTACTCACCCACTCACTCACTCACCCACTCACTCACCCACTCACACACTCACTCACTCACCCACTCACTCACCCACCCACTTTACTCACCCACCCACTCACTCACCCACTCACACACTCACTCACCAACTCACTTACGCACTCACTTACCCACTCACCCACTCACTCACCCACTCACTCACCAATTCACCCACCCACTCACTCACCCACTCACCACTCACTCACCCACTCACTCACCCATTCACTCACCAACTCACTCACCCACTCACTCACCAACCCACACACTCACTCACCCACTCACTCACTCACCCACTCACTCACTCACCCATTCACCCATCCACTCACGCACTCACTCACCCACTCACCACCCACTCACTCACCCACCCACTCACTCACCCACGCACTCACTCATCCACTAAATCACCCACTCACTCACCATCTCACACACCCACTCACCCACTCACACACTCACTCACTCACCCACTCACTCACCCACTTTACTCACCCACCCACTCACTCACCCACTCACACACTCACTCACCAACTCACTTACGCACTCACTTACCCACTCACTCACTCACCCACTCACTCACCCACTCACTCACCCACTCACACACTCACTCACTCACCCACTCACACACTCACTCACTCACCCACTCACCCACTTTACTCACCCACCCACTCACTCACCCACTCACACACTCACTCACCAACTCACTTACGCACTCACTTACCCACTCACCCACTCACTCACCCACTCACTCACCAATTCACCCACCCACTCACTCACCCACTCACCACTCACCCACTCACTCACCCATTCACTCACCAACTCACTCACCCACTCACTCACCAACCCACCCACTCACTCACTCACCCACTCACTCACTCACCCATTCACCCATCCACTCACGCACTCACTCACCCACTCACCACCCACTCACTCACCCACCCACTCACTCACCCACGCACTCACTCACCCACTAAATCACCCACTCACTCACCATCTCACTCACCCACTCGCTCACCATCTCACTCACCCACTCACTCACCCTCTCATTCCCCCACTCATTCACCCACTCACTCACCATCTCACTCACGCACTCACCCACTCACTCACCATCTCACCCACCCACTGTAGCCTTAACAAACTGTTGTGGCAAGTGGTGCTAGACAGTAACTATGAAGGCCGGCACGGCACTCGTGTGGGTGGGTGGCCAGCACCACGCGTGGACACCTTCCTCACCCCTGTGGGTGACTGTGAGTGACTGTGTGAGTGACTGTGAGTGACTGTGTGTGTGACTGTGTGAGTGACTGTGAGTGACTGAGTGTCTCTGAGTGACGGTGAGAGACTCTGAGTGACTATGACTGACTGTGTGAGTGACTGTGAGTGACTGTGTGAGTGACTGTGAGTGACTGTGAGTGACTGTGTAATTGACTGTGTGAGTGACTGAGTGACTGTGTGAGTGACTGTGAGTGACTGTGAGTGACTGTGAGTGACTATGAGTGACTGTGTGAGTGACTATGATTGACTGTGTGAGTGACTGTGTGAGTGACTGTGAGTGACTGTGTGAGTGACTGTGTGAGTGACTGTGTGAGTGACTGTGTGTGTGACTATGAGTGACTGTGTAATTGACTGTGTGAGTGACTGAGTGACTGTGAGTGACTATGAGTGACTGTGTGACTGTGTGAGTGACTGTGTGACTGTGTGAGTGACTGAGTGACTGTGTGAGTGACTGTGAGTCACTATGAGTGACTGTGTGACTGTGTGAGTGACTGTGTGAGTGACCATGAGTGACTGAGTGACTGTGTGAGTGACTGTTTGAGTGACTGTGAGTGACTATGAGTGACTGTGTGAGTGACTGTGAGTGACTGTGAGTGACTGTGTGAGTGACTGTGAGTGACTGTGTGAGTGACTGTGTGAGTGACTGTGTAATTGACTGTGTGAGTGACTGAGTGACTGTGAGTGACTGTGTGAGTGACTGTGTGAGTGACTGTGTGAGTGACTGTGTAAGTGACTGTGTGAGTGACTGTGTGAGTGACTGTGAGTGACTGTGTGAGTGACTGTGTGAGTGACTATGAGTGACTGTGTGAGTAACTGTGAGTGACTGTGTAAGTGACTGTGTGAGTGACTGTGAGTAACTGTGTGAGTGACTGTGAGTGACTGTGTGAGTGACTGTGAGTGATTGTGTGAGTGACTGTGAGTGACTGTGTGAGTGACTGTGAGTGACTTGTGTGACTGTGTGAGTGACTGTGTGACTGTGTGAGTGACTGTGAGTGACTGTGAGTGACTGTGTGAGTGACTGTGTGACTGTGTGAGTGACTGTGAGTGACTGTGTGTGACTGTGTGAGTGACTGTGTAACTGTGTGAGTGGCTGTGAGTGACTGAGTGACTGAGTGATTTTGTGAGTGACTGATTGACTGTGAGTGACTATGAGTGACTGTGTGAGTGACTGAGTGACTGTGTGAGTGACTATGAGTGACTATTTGACTGTGTGAATGACTGTGAAAGACTATGAGTGACTGTGTGAGTGACTGTGTGAGTGACTCTGAGTGACTCTGAGTGATTGTGTGAGTGACTGTGAGTAACTGTGAGTGACTATGAGTGACTGTGTGAGTGACTGTGAGTGACTCTGAGTGACTATAATTGACCGTGTGAGTGACTGTGAGTGACTGTGAGAGTGGCTGTGTGAGTGACTGTGAGTGACTTTGTGAGTGACTGTGTGAGTGACTGTGAGTGACTATGTGTGACTGTGTGAGTGACTGTGAGTGACTGTGAGTGACTGTGAGTGACTGAGTGACTCTGAGTGACTGTGAGTGACTCTGAGTGACTATGAGTCACTGTGTGAGTGACTGTAAGTGACTGTGTGAGTGACTATAATTGACCGTGTGAGTGACTGTGAGTGACTGTGAGAGTGGCTGTGTGAGTGACTGTGAGTGACTTTGTGAGTGACTGTGTGAGTGACTGTGAGTGACTATGTGTAACTGTGTGAGTGACTGTGAGTGACTGTGAGTGACTGTGAGTGACTATGAGTGAATATGAGTGACTATGAGTGACTGTGATTGACTGTAATTGACTGTGTGAGTGACTTTGAGTGACTGTGTGAGTGACTGAGTGACTCTGAGTGACTGTGTGAGAGACTGTGTGAGTGACTCTGAGTGACTGTGTGAGTGGCTGTAATTGACTGGTGAGTGCCTATGAGTGACTAATTGACTGTGAGAATGACTGAGTGACTATGAGTGACTGTGTGAGTGACTATTAGTGACTATGAGTGAATGAGTGACTGTGTGAGTGACTGTGAGTGACTATGAGTGACTGTATGAGTGACTGTAATTGACTGTGTGAGTGACTATGACTGACTATGAGTGACTGTGTGAATGACTGTGTGAGTGAATGAGTGCCTGTGTGAGTGACTGTGTGAGTGACTCTGAGTGACTCTGAGTGATTGTGTGAGTGGCTGTGAGTGACTATGAGTGACTGTGTGAGTGGCTGTGTGAGTGACTGTGAGTGACTACGAGTGACTGTGTGAGTGACTGTGAGTGACTATGAGTGACTGAGTGACTGTGTGAGTGACTGTGTGAGTGACTATGAGTGACTATGAGTGACTGTGTGAGTGACTGTGTGAGTGACTATGAGTGACTTGTGTGAGTGACTGTGTGACTGTCAGTGAGTCTGAGTGAGTGACTCTGAGTGACTGTGTGAGTGATTATGAGTGACTGTGAGTGACTGTGTGAGTGACTATGAGTGACTGAGTGACTGAGTGATTTTGTGAGTGACTCATTGACTGTGAGTGACTATGAGTGACTGTGTGAGTGACTGAGTGACTGTGTGAGTGACTATGAGTGACTATTTGACTGTGTGAATGACTGTGAATGACTATGAGTGACTGTGTGAGTGACTGTCTGAGTGACTCTGAGTGACTCTGAGTGATTGTGTGAGTGACTGTGAGTAACTGTGAGTGACTATGAGTGACTGTGTGAGTGACTGTGTGAGTGACTGTGAGTGACCATGAGTGACTGAGTGACTGTGTGAGTGACTGTGAGTGACTGTGAGTGACTGTTTGTGTGAATGTGTGAGTGACTGTGAGTGACTGAGTGACTCTGAGTGACTGTGAGTGACTCTGAGTGACTATGAGTCACTGTGTGAGTGACTGTGAGTGACTATGAGTGACTGTGAGTGACTGTGTGAGTGACTGTGAGTGACTGTGTGAGTGACTGTGAGTGACTCAGTTACTTTTGAGTGACTGTGAGTGACTGTGAGTGACTATGAGTGACTGTGTGACTGTGTGAGTGACTATGAGTGACTGTGTGAGTGACTGTGTAACTGTGTGAGTGGCTGTGAGTGACTGAGTGACTGAGTGATTTTGTGAGTGACTGATTGACTGTGAGTGACTATGAGTGACTGTGTGAGTGACTGAGTGACTGTGTGAGTGACTATGAGTGACTATTTGACTCTGTGAATGACTGTGAAAGACTATGAGTGACTGTGTGAGTGACTGTGTGAGTGACTCTGAGTGACTCTGAGTGATTGTGTGAGTGACTGTGAGTAACTGTGAGTGACTATGAGTGACTGTGTGAGTGACTGTGTGAGTGACTGTGAGTGACCATGAGTGACTGAGTGACTGTGTGAGTGACTGTGAGTGACTGAGTGACTCTGAGTGACTGTGAGTGACTCTGAGTGACTATGAGTCACTGTGTGAGTGACTGTGAGTGACTGTGTGAGTGACTGTGAGTGACTGTGTGAGTGACTGTGAGTGACTCTGAGTGACTATAATTGACCGTGTGAGTGACTGTGAGAGTGGCTGTGTGAGTGACTGTGAGTGACTTTGTGAGTGACTGTGTGAGTGACTGTGAGTGACTATGTGTGACTGTGTGAGTGACTGTGAGTGACTGTGAGTGACTGTGAGTGACTATGAGTGACTATGAGTGACTGTGAGTGACTGTAATTGACTGTGTGAGTGACTTTGAGTGACTGTGTGAGTGACTGAGTGACTTTGAGTGACTGTGTGAGAGACTGTGTGAGTGACTCTGAGTGACTGTGTGAGTGGCTGTAATTGGCTGGTGAGTGCCTATGAGTGACTAATTGACTGTGAGAATGACTGAGTGACTATGAGTGACTGTGTGAGTGACTATTAGTGACTATGAGTGAATGAGTGACTGTGTGAGTGACTGTGAGTGACTATGAGTGACTGTATGAGTGACTGTAATTGACTGTGTGAGTGACTGTGTGAGTGACTCTGAGTGACTCTGAGTGATTGTGTGAGTGGCTGTGAGTGACTATGAGTGACTGTGTGAGTGGCTGTGTGAGTGACTGTGAGTGACTACGAGTGACTGTGTGAGTGACTGTGAGTGACTATGAGTGACTGAGTGACTGTGTGAGTGACTGTGTGAGTGACTATGAGTGACTATGAGTGACTGTGTGAGTGACTGTGTGAGTGACTATGAGTGACTTGTGTGAGTGACTGTGTGACTGTCAGTGAGTCTGAGTGAGTGACTCTGAGTGACTGTGTGAGTGATTATGAGTGACTGTGAGTGACTGTGTGAGTGACTATGAGTGACTGAGTGACTGAGTGATTTTGTGAGTGACTCATTGACTGTGAGTGACTATAAGTGACTGTGTGAGTGACTGAGTGACTGTGTGAATGACTATGAGTGACTATTTGACTGTGTGAATGACTGTGAATGACTATGAGTGACTGTGTGAGTGACTGTCTGAGTGACTCTGAGTGACTCTGAGTGATTGTGTGAGTGACTGTGAGTAACTGTGAGTGACTATGAGTGACTGTGTGAGTGACTGTGTGAGTGACTGTGAGTGACCATGAGTGACTGAGTGACTGTGTGAGTGACTGTGAGTGACTGTGAGTGACTGTTTGTGTGACTGTGTGAGTGACTGTGAGTGACTGAGTGACTCTGAGTGACTGTGAGTGACTCTGAGTGACTATGAGTTACTGTGTGAGTGACTGTGAGTGACTATGAGTGACTGTGAGTGACTGTGTGAGTGACTGTGAGTGACTGTGTGAGTGACTGTGAGTGACTCTCAGTTACTTTTTGAGTGACTGTGAGTGACTGTGAGTGACTATGAGTGACTGTGTGACTGTGTGAGTGACTATGAGTGACTGTGTGAGTGACTGTGTAACTGTGTGAGTGGCTGTGAGTGACTGAGTGACTGAGTGATTTTGTGAGTGACTGATTGACTGTGAGTGACTATGAGTGACTGTGTGAGTGACTGAGTGACTGTGTGAGTGACTATGAGTGACTATTTGACTGTGTGAATGACTGTGAAAGACTATGAGTGACTGTGTGAGTGACTGTGTGAGTGACTCTGAGTGATTGTGTGAGTGACTGTGAGTAACTGTGAGTGACTATGAGTGACTGTGTGAGTGACTGTGTGAGTGACTGTGAGTGACCATGAGTGACAGTGACTGTGTGAGTGACTGTGAGTGACTGAGTGACTCTGAGTGACTGTGAGTGACTCTGAGTGACTATGAGTCACTGTGTGAGTGACTGTGAGTGACTGTGTGAGTGACTGTGAGTGACTGTGTGAGTGACTGTGAGTGACTGTGAGTGACTATAATTGACCGTGTGAGTGACTGTGAGTGACTGTGAGAGTGGCTGTGTGAGTGACTGTGAGTGACTTTGTGAGTGACTGTGTGAGTGACTGTGAGTGACTATGTGTGACTGTGTGAGTGACTGTGAGTGACTGTGAGTGAATATGAGTGACTATGAGTGACTGTGAGTGACTGTAATTGACTGTGTGAGTGACTTTGAGTGACTGTGTGAGTGACTGAGTGACTCTGAGTGACTGTGTGAGAGACTGTGTGAGTGAATCTGAGTGACTGTGTGAGTGGCTGTAATTGACTGGTGAGTGCCTATGAGTGACTAATTGACTGTGAGAATGACTGAGTGACTATGAGTGACTGTGTGAGTCACTATTAGTGACTATGAGTGAATGAGTGACTGTGTGAGTGACTGTGAGTGACTATGAGTGACTGTATGAGTGACTGTAATTGACTGTGTGAGTGACTATGACTGACTATGAGTGACTGTGTGAATGACTGTGTGAGTGAATGAGTGCCTGTGTGAGTGACTGTGTGAGTGACTCTGAGTGACTCTGAGTGATTGTGTGAGTGGCTGTGAGTGACTATGAGTGACTGTGTGAGTGGCTGTGTGAGTGACTGTGAGTGACTACGAGTGACTGTGTGAGTGACTGTGAGTGACTATGAGTGACTGAGTGACTGTGTGAGTGACTGTGTGAGTGACTATGAGTGACTATGAGTGACTGTGTGAGTGACTGTGTGAGTGACTATGAGTGACTTGTGTGAGTGACTGTGTGACTGTCAGTGAGTCTGAGTGAGTGACTCTGAGTGACTGTGTGAGTGATTATGAGTGACTGTGAGTGACTGTGTGAGTGACTATGAGTGACTGAGTGACTGAGTGATTTTGTGAGTGACTCATTGACTGTGAGTGACTATGAGTGACTGTGTGAGTGACTGAGTAACTGTGTGAGTGACTATGAGTGACTATTTGACTGTGTGAATGACTGTGAATGACTATGAGTGACTGTGTGAGTGACTGTCTGAGTGACTCTGAGTGACTCTGAGTGATTGTGTGAGTGACTGTGAGTAACTGTGAGTGACTATGAGTGACTGTGTGAGTGACTGTGTGAGTGACTGTGAGTGACCATGAGTGACTGAGTGACTGTGTGAGTGACTGTGAGTGACTGTGAGTGACTGTTTGTGTGACTGTGTGAGTGACTGTGAGTGACTGAGTGACTCTGAGTGACTGTGAGTGACTCTGAGTGACTATGAGTCACTGTGTGAGTGACTGTGAGTGACTATGAGTGACTGTGAGTGACTGTGTGAGTGACTGTGAGTGACTGTGTGAGTGACTGTGAGTGACTCTGAGTTACTTTTTGAGTGACTGTGAGTGACTGTGAGTGACTATGAGTGACTGTGTGACTGTGTGAGTGACTATGAGTGACTGTGTGAGTGACTGTTTGAGTGACTGAGTGACTGTGTGAGTGACTGTGTGAGTGACTATGAGTGACTAATTGACTGTGAATGACTGTGAATGACTATGAGTGACTGTGTGAGTGACTATGAGTGACTTGTGTGGGCGACCCACCCACTCAATCACCCACTCAATCACCCACTTACTCACCCACTCACTCACCCACCCACTCACTCACCCACTCACTCACTCACCCACTCACCCACTTACCCAATCACTCACCCACTCACACACTCACCCACTCACACACTCACCCACTCACCCACTCAGCCATTCACTCACTCACCCACTCACCCACTCACTCACCTACTCACTCACCAATTCACCCACCCACTCACTCACCCACTCACCACTCACTCACCCACTCACCCACTCACTCACCCATTCACTCACCCACTCACTCACCCACTCACTCACTCACCCACTCACTCACCCACTCACTCACCCACTTACTCACCCACTCACTCACCCACTCACTCACCCACTCACCCACTCACACACACACTCACTCACTCACCCACTCACTCACCCACTTACTCACCCACCCACTCACTCACCCACTCACACACTCACTCACTCACTCACCCACTCACTTACGCACTCACTTACCCACACCCATTCACTCACTCACCCATTCACTCACTCACCCACTCACCCACTCACTCACCCACTCACTCACCCACTCACCACTCACTCACCCACTCACTCACCCATTCACTTACCCACTCACTCACCCACTCACTCACTCACCCACACACTCACCCACTCACTCACCAACTCACTCAGCCACACACTCACCCACTCACTCACCAACTCACTCACTCAGCCACCCACTCACTCACCCACTCACTCACCCTCACACTCACCCACTCACTCAGCCACCCACTCACTCACCCTCACACTCACCCACTCACTCACCCACTCACCCACTCACTCACCTACTTACTCACCCACTCACTCACTCACCCACTCACTCACCCACTCACCCACTCACACACTCACTCACTCACCCACTCACTCACCCACTTACTCACCCACCCACTCACTCACCCACTCACACACTCACTCACTCACTCACCCACTCACTTACGCACTCACTTACCCACTCAACCACTCACCCACTCACTCACTCACCCATTCACTCACTCACCCACTCACCCACTCACTCACCCACTCACTCACCAATTCACCCACCCACTCACCCACTCACTCACCCACTCACCACTCACACACCCACTCACTCACCCATTCACTCACCCACTCAATCACCCACTCACTCACCCACACACTCACCCACTCACTCACCAACTCACTCACTCACCCACTCACTCACTCACCCACTCACTCACTCACCCACTCACTCACCCAATCACTCACCCTCACACTCACCCACTCACTCACCCACTCACCCACTCACTCACCCACTCACTCACCCACTCACTCACCCACCCACTCACTCACCCACTCACTCACTCACCCACTCACTCACTCACCCATTCACCCATCCACTCACCCACTCACTCACCCACTCACCACCCACTCACTCACCCAACCACCCACCCACTCACTCACCCACACACTCACTCACCCACACACTCACCCACTCACTCACCAACTCACTCACTCACCCACTCACCCACTCACTCACTCACTCACCCACTCACTCACCCAATCACTCACCCTCACACTCACCAACTCACTCACCCACTCACCCACTCACTCACCCACTCACTCACCCACTTACTCACCCACTCACTCACCCACTCACTCACCCACTCACCCACTCACACACACACTCACTCACTCACCCACTCACTCACCCACTTACTCACCCACCCACTCACTCACCCACTCACACACTCACTCACTCACTCACCCACTCACTTACGCACTCACTTACCCTCACACTCACCAACTCACTCACCCACTCACCCACTCACTCACCCACTCACTCACCCACTTACTCACCCACTCACTCACCCACTCACTCACTCACCCATTCACTCACTCACCCACTCACCCACTCACTCACCCACTCACTCACCAATTCACCGACCCACTCACCCACTCACTCACCCACTCACCACTCACTCACCCACTCACTCACCCATTCACTTACCCACTCACTCACCCACTCACTCACTCACCCACACACTCACCCACTCACTCACCAACTCACTCACTCAGCCACACACTCACCCACTCACTCATCAAATCACTCACTCAGCCACCCACTAACTCACCCACTCACTCACCCTCACACTCACCCACTCACTCACCCACCCACTCACTCACCCTCACACTCACCCACTCACTCACCCACTCACCCACTCACTCACCTACTTACTCACCCACTCACTCACTCACCCACTCACTCACCCACTCACCCACTCACACACTCACTCACTCACCCACTCACTCACCCACTTACTCACCCACCCACTCACTCACCCACTCACACACTCACTCACTCACCCACTCACTTACGCACTCACTTACCCACTCAACCACTCACCCACTCACTCTCTCACCCATTCACTCACTCACCCACTCACCCACTCACTCACCCACTCACTCACCAATTCACCCACCCACTCACCCACTCACTCACCCACTCACCACTCACTCACCCACTCACTCACCCATTCACTCACCCACTCAATCACCCACTCACTCACCCACACACTCACCCACTCACTCACCAACTCACTCACTCACCCACTCACTCACTCACCCACTCACTCACTCACTCACCCACTCACTCACCCAATCACTCACCCTCACACTCACCCACTCACTGACCCACTCACCCACTCACTCACCCACTCACTCACCCACTCACTCACTCACCCACCCACTCACTCACCCACTCACTCACTCACCCACTCACTCACTCACTCACCCATTCACCCATCCACTCACCCACTCACTCACCCACTCACCACCCACTCACTCACCCACCCACCCACTCACTCACCCACACACTCACTCACCCACACACTCACCCACTCACTCACCAACTCACTCACTCACCCACTCACCCACTCACTCACTCACTCACCCACTCACTCACCCAATCACTCACCCTCACACTCACCAACTCACTCACCCACTCACCCACTCACCCACTCACTCACCCACTCACTCATTCACCCAACCACTCATCACCCACTCACTCACTCACCCACTCACTCACTCACCCATTCACCCATCCACTCACCCACTCACTCACCCACTCACCACCCACTCACTCACTCACCCACCCACCCACCCACTCACTCACCCACCCACTCACTCACCCACTAAATCACCCACTCACTCACCATCTCACTCACCCACTCGCTTGCCATCTCACTCACTCACCCACCCACTCACTCACCATCTCACTCACCCTCTCATTCACCCACTCACTCACCCTCTCATTCACCCACTCACTCACCATCTTACTCACCATCTCACTCACTCACCAATTCACCGACCCACTCACCCACTCACTCACCCACTCACCACTCACTCACCCACTCACTCACCCATTCACTTACCCACTCACTTACCCACTCACTCACTCACCCACACACTCACCCACTCACTCACCAACTCACTCACTCAGCCACACACTCACCCACTCACTCACCAACTCACTCACTCAGCCACCCACTCACTCACCCACTCACTCACCCTCACAATCACCCACTCACTCACCCACCCACTCACTCACCCTCACACTCACCCACTCACTCACCCACTCACCCATTCACCCATCCACTCACCCACTCACTCACCCACTCACCACCCACTCACTCACTCACCCACCCACCCACCCACTCACTCACCCACCCACTCACTCACCCACTAAATCACCCACTCACTCACCATCTCACTCACCCACTCGCTTGCCATCTCACTCACTCACCCACCCACTCACTCACCATCTCACTCACCCTCTCATTCACCCACTCACTCACCCTCTCATTCACCCACTCACTCACCATCTTACTCACCATCTCACTCACTCACTCACCAATTCACCGACCCACTCACCCACTCACTCACCCACTCACCACTCACTCACCCACTCACTCACCCATTCACTTACCCACTCACTCACCCACTCACTCACTCACCCACACACTCACCCACTCACTCACCAACTCACTCACTCAGCCACACACTCACCCACTCACTCACCAACTCACTCACTCAGCCACCCACTCACTCACCCACTCACTCACCCTCACACTCACCCACTCACTCACCCACCCACTCACTCACCCTCACACTCACCCACTCACTCACCCACTCACCCACTCACTCACCTACTTACGCACCCACTCACTCACTCACCCACTCACACACTCACTCACTCACCCACTCACTCACCCACTTACTCACCCACCCACTCACTCACCCACTCACACACTCACTCACTCACCCACTCACTTACGCACTCACTTACCCACTCACCCACTCACTCACTCACCCATTCACTCACTCACCCACTCACCCACTCACTCACCCACTCACTCACCAATTCACCCACCCACTCACCCACTCACTCACCCACTCACCACTCACTCACCAACTCACTCACTCACCCACTCACCCACTCACTCACTCACCCACTCACTCACCCAATCACTCACCCTCACACTCACCAACTCACTCACCCACTCACCCACTCACTCACCCACTCACTCACCCACTCACTCATTCACCCAACCACTCATCACCCACTCACTCACTCACCCACTCACTCACTCACCCATTCACCCATCCACTCACCCACTCACTCACCCACTCACCACCCACTCACTCACTCACCCACCCACCCACCCACTCACTCACCCACCCACTCACTCACCCACTAAATCACCCACTCACTCACCATCTCACTCACCCACTCACTTGCCATCTCACTCACTCACCCACCCACTCACTCACCATCTCACTCACCCTCTCATTCACCCACTCACTCACCCTCTCATTCACCCACTCACTCACCATCTTACTCACAATCTCACTCAATCACCAATTCACCGACCCACTCACCCACTCACTCACCCACTCACCACTCACTCACCCACTCACTCACCCATTCACTTACCCACTCACTCACCCACTTACTCACTCACCCACACACTCACCCACTCACTCACCAACTCACTCACTCAGCCACACACTCACCCACTCACTCACCAACTCACTCACTCAGCCACCCAATCACTCACCCACTCACTCACCCTCACACTCACCCACTCACTCACCCACCCACTCACTCACCCTCACACTCACCCACACTCACTCACCCACTCACCCACTCACTCACTACTTATCGCACCCACTCACTCACTCACTCACCCACTCACCTCACCCACTCACCCACTCACTCACTCACCACCCACTCACTCACCCACTTACTCACCCACCCACTCACTCACCCACTCACACACTCACTCACTCACCCACTCACTTACGCACTCACTACCCACTCACCCACTCACTCACTCACCCATTCACTCAATCACCCACTCACCCACTCACTCACCCACTCACTCACCAATTCACCCACCCACTCACCCACTCACTCACCCACTCACCACTCACTCACCCACTCACTCACCCATTCACTCACCCACTCAATCACCCACTCACTCACCCACACACTCACCCACTCACTCACCCACTCACTCACTCACCCACTCACTCACTCACCCACTCACTCACCCAATCACTCACCCTCACACTCACCCACTCACTCACCCACTCAACCACCACTCACCCACTCACTCACCCACTCACTCACTCACCCACCCACTCACTCACCCACTCACTCACTCACCCACTCACTCACTCACCCATTCACCCATCCACTCACCCACTCATTCACCCACTCACCACCCACTCACTCACCCACCCACCCACCCACTCACTCACCCACCCACTCACTCACCCACCACTCACCCACTCACTCACCAACTCACTCACTCACCCACTCACTCACTCACTCACCCACTCACACACTCACCCACTCACCCACTCAGCCATTCACTCACTCACCCACTCACCCACTCACTCACCTACTCACTCACCAATTCACCCACCCACTCACCCACTCACTCACCCACTCACCACTCACTCACCCACTCACCCACTCACTCACCCATTCACTCACCCACTCACTCACCCACTCACTCACTCACCCACTCACTCACCCACTCACTCACCCACTTACTCACCCACTCACTCACCCACTCACTCACCCACTCACCCACTCACACACACACTCACTCACTCACCCACTCACCCACTTACTCACCCACCCACTCACTCACCCACTCACACACTCACTCACTCACTCACCCACTCACTGACGCACTCACTTACCCACACCCACTCACTCACTCACCCATTCACTCACTCACCCACTCACCCACTCACTCACCCACTCACTCTCCAATTCACCGACCCACTCACCCACTCACTCCCCACTCACCACTCACTCACCAACTCACTCACCCATTTCACTTACCCACTCACTCACCCACTCACTCACTCACCCACACACTCACCCACTCACTCACCAACTCACTCACTCAGCCACACACTCACCCACTCACTCACCAACTCACTCACTCACCACCCACTCACTCACCCACTCACTCACCCTCACACTCACCCACTCACTCACCCCACCCACTCACTCACCCTCACACTCACCCACTCACTCACCCACTCACCCACTCACTCACCTACTTACTCACCCACTCACTCACTCACCCTCACTCACCCACTCACCCACTCACACACTCACTCACTCACCCACTCACTCACCCACTTACTCACCCACCCACTCACTCACCCACTCACACACTCACTCACTCACCCACTCACTTACGCACTCACGTACCCACTCAACCACTCACCCACTCACTCACTCACCCATTCACTCACTCACCCACTCACCCACTCACTCACCCACTCACTCACCAATTCACCCACCCACTCACCCACTCACTCACCCACTCACCACTCACTCACCCCTCCCACTCCCATTCACTCACCCACTCAATCACCCACTCACTCACCCACACACTCACCCACTAACTCACCAACTCACTCACTCACCCACTCACTCACCCACTCACTCACTCACTCACCCACTCACTCACCCAATCACTCACCCTCACACTCACCCACTCACTCACCCACTCACCCACTCACTCACCCACTCACTCACCCACTCACTCACTCACCCACCCACTCACTCACCCACTCACTCACTCACCCACTCACTCACTCACCCACTCACTCACTCACCCACTCACTCACTCACTCACCCATTCACCCATCCACTCACCCACTCACTCACCCACTCACCACCCACTCACTCACCCACCCACCCACCCACTTACTCACCCACACACTCACTCACCCACACACTCACCCACTCACTCACCAACTCACTCACTCACCCACTCACCCACTCACTCACTCACTCACCCACTCACTCACCCACTCACTCACCCAATCACTCACCCCTCACACTCACCAACTCACTCACCCACTCACCCACTCACTCACTCACCCACTCACTCACTCACCCATTCACCCATCCACTCACCCACTCACTCACCCACTCACCACCCACTCACTCACTCACTCACCCACCCACCCACCCACTCACTCACCCACCCACTCACTCACCCACTAAATCACCCACTCACTCACCATCTCACTCACCCACTCGCTTGCCATCTCACTCACTCACCCACCCACTCACTCACCATCTCACTCACCCTCTCATTCACCCACTCACTCACCCTCTCATTCACCCACTCACTCACCATCTTACTCACCATCTCACTCACTCACCATTCACCGACCCACTCACCCACTCACTCACCCACTCACCACTCACTCACCCACTCCACTCACCCATTCACTTACCCACTCACTCACCCACTCACTCACTCACCCACACACTCACCCACTCACTCACCAACTCACTCACTCAGCCACACACTCACCCACTCACTCACCAACTCACTCACTCAGCCACCCACTGACTCACCCACTCACTCACCCTCCACTCACCCACTCACTCACCCACTCCCCACTCACTCACCCACTCACTCACTCACCCACTCACTCACTCACTCACTCACACACTCACTCACTCACACTCACCACCCACTTATCACCCCACTCACACACTCACTCACTCACCCCCACTTACGCACTCACTTACCCACTCACCCACTCACTCACTCACCCATTCACTCACTCACCCACTCACCCACTCACTCACCCACTCACTCACCAATTCACCCACCCACTCACCCACTCACTCACCCACTCACCACTCACTCACCCACTCACTCACCCATTCACTCACCCACTCAATCACCCACTCACTCACCCACACACTCACCCACACACTCACCCACTCACTCACTCACCCACTCACTCACTCCACTCCACTCACCACTCACTCACCCCACTCACTCACCCAATCACTCACCCTCACACTCACACCACCCATCATCACAACTCACCCACTCACTCACTCACCCACTCACTCACTCACCCACTCACTCACCCAATCACTCCCCTCACACTCACCCACTCACTCACCCACTCACCCACTCACTCACCCACTCACTCACCCACTCACTCACTCCCCACCCACTCACTCACCCACTCACTCACTCACCCACTCACTCACTCACCCATTCACCCATCCACTCACCCACTCACTCACCCACTCACCACCCACTCACTCACCCACCCACCCACTCACTCACCCACCCACTCACTCACCCACACACTCACCCACTCACTCACCAACTCACTCACTCACCCACTCACTCACTCACCCACTCACACACTCACCCACTCACCCACTCAGCCATTCACTCACTCACCCACTCACCCACTCACTCACCTACTCACTCAGCCAATTCACCCACCCACTCACCCACTCACTCACCCACTCACCACTCACTCACCCACTCACCCACCACTCACTCACCATTCACTCACCCACTCACTCACCCACTCACTCACCTCACTCACTCACCACTCACTCACCCACTCACTCACCCACTTACTCACACCACTCACTCACCCACTCACTCACCCACTCACCCAATCACACACACACTCACTCCTTCACCCACTCACTCACCCACTTACTCACACCACCCACTCACTCACCCACTCACACACTCACTCACTCACCCACTCACTTACGCACTCACTTACCCACACCCACTCACTCACTCACCCATTCACTCACTCACCCACTCACCCACTCACTCACCCACTCAGTCACCAATTCACCGACCCACTCACCCACTCACTCACCCACTCACCACTCACTCACCCACTCACTCACCCATTCACTTACCCACTCACTCACCCACTCACTCATCACCCACACACTCACCCACTCACTCACCAACTCACTCACTCAGCCACACACTCACCCACTCACTCACCACTCACTCACTCAGCCACCCACTCACTCACCCACTCACTCACCCTCACACTCACCCATCACTCACCCACCCACTCACTCACCCTCACACTCACCCACTCACTCACCCACTCACCCACTCACTCACCTACTTACTCACCCACTCACTCACTCACCCACTCACTCACCCACTCACCCACTCACACACTCACTCACTCACCCACTCACTCACCCACTTACTCACCCACCCACTCACTCACCCACTCACACACTCACTCACTCACTCACCCACTCACTTACGCACTCACTTACCCACTCACCCACTCACTCACTCACCCATTCACTCACTCACCCACTCACCCACTCACTCACCCACTCACTCACCAATTCACCCACCCACTCACCCACTCACTCACCCACTCACCACTCACTCACCCACTCACTCACCCATTCACTCACCCACTCAATCACCCACTCACTCACCCACACACTCACCCACTCACTCACCAACTCACTCACTCACCCACTCACTCACTCACCCACTCACTCACTCACCCACTCACTCACCCAATCACTCACCCTCACACTCACCCACTCACCCACTCACTCACCCACTCACTCACTCACCCACCCACTCACTCACCCACTCACTCACTCACCCACTCACTCACTCACCCATTCACCCATCCACTCACCCACTCACTCACCCACTCACCACCCACTCACTCACCCACCCACCCACCCACTCACTCACCCACACACTCACTCACCCACACACTCACCCACTCACTCACCAACCACTCACTCACCCACTCACCCACTCACTCACTCACTCACCCACTCACTCACCCAATCACTCACCCTCACACTCACCAACTCACTCACTCACTACCCACTCACTCACCCACTCACTCACCCACTCACTCATTCACCCAACCACTCATCACCCACTCACTCACTCACCCACTCACTCACTCACCCATTCACCCATCCACTCACCCACTCACTCACCCACTCACCACCCACTCACTCACTCACCCACCCACTCACTCACCCACCCACTCACTCACCCACTAAATCACCCACTCACTCACCATCTCACTCACCCACTCGCTTGCCATCTCACTCACTCACCCACCCACTCACGCACCATCTCACTCACCCTCTCATTCACCCACTCACTCACCCTCTCATTCACCCACTCACTCACCATCTTACTCACCATCCACTCACTCACCAATTCACCGACCCACTCACCCACTCACTCACCCACTCACCACTCACTCACCCACTCACTCACCCATTCACTTACCCACTCACTCACCCACTCACTCACTCACCCACACACTCACCCACTCACTCACCAACTCACTCACTCAGCCACACACTCACCCACTCACTCACCAACTCACTCACCATCCATCCACTCACTCACTCACCACTCACTCACCCTCACACTCACCCACTCACCACCCACCCACTCACTCACCCTCACACTCACCCACTCACTCACCCACTCACCCACTCACTCACCTACTTACTCCCACTCACTCACTCACCCACTCACTCACCCACTCACCCACTCACACACTCACTCACTCACCCACTCACTCACCCACTTACTCACCCACCCACTCACTCACCCACTCACACACTCACTCACTCACTCACCCACTCACTTACGCACTCACTTACCCACTCACCCACTCACTCACTCACCCATTCACTCACTCACCCACTCACCCACTCACTCACCCACTCACTCACCAATTCACCCACCCACTCACCCACTCACTCACCCACTCACCACTCACTCACCCACTCACTCACCCACTCACTCACCCACTCACTCACCCTCACAATCACCCACTCACTCACCCACCCACTCACTCACCCTCACACTCACCCACTCACTCACCCACTCACCCATTCACCCATCCACTCACCCACTCACTCACCCACTCACCACCACTCACTCACTCACCCACCCACCCACCCACTCACTCACCCACCCACTCACTCACCCACTAAATCACCCACTCACTCACCATCTCACTCACCCACTCGCTTGCCATCTCACTCACTCACCCACCCACTCACTCACCATCTCACTCACCCTCTCATTCACCCACTCACTCACCCTCTCATTCACCCACTCACTCACCATCTTACTCACCATCTCACTCACTCACCAATTCACCGACCCACTCACCCACTCACTCACCCACTCACCACTCACTCACCCACTCACTCACCCATTCACTTACCCACTCACTCACCCACTCACTCACTCACCCACACACTCACCCACTCACTCACCAACTCACTCACTCAGCCACACACTCACCCACTCACTCACCAACTCACTCACTCAGCCACCCACTCACTCACCCACTCACTCACCCTCACACTCACCCACTCACTCACCCACCCACTCACTCACCCTCACACTCACCCACTCACTCACCCACTCACCCACTCACTCACCTACTTACGCACCCACTCACTCACTCACTCACCCACTCACCCACTCACACACTCACTCACTCACCCACTCACTCACCCACTTACTCACCCACCCACTCACTCACCCACTCACACACTCACTCACTCACCCACTCACTTACGCACTCACTTACCCACTCACCCACTCACTCACTCACCCATTCACTCACTCACCCACTCACCCACTCACTCACCCACTCCTCACCAATTCACCCACCCACTCACCCACTCACTCACCCACTCACCACTCACTCACCAACTCACTCACTCACCCACTCACCCACTCACTCACTCACTCACCCACTCACTCACCCAATCACTCACCCTCACACTCACCAACTCACTCACCCACTCACCCACTCACTCACCCACTCACTCCACCCACTCACTCATTCACCCAACCACTCATCACCCACTCACTCACTCACTCACCCACTCACTCACTCACCCATTCACCCATCCACTCACCCACTCACTCACCCACTCACCACCCACTCACTCACTCACCCACCCACCCACCCACTCAATCACCCACCCACTCACTCACCCACTAAATCACCCACTCACTCACCATCTCACTCACCCACTCACTTGCCATCTCACTCACTCACCCAACCACTCACTCACCATCTCACTCACCCTCTCATTCACCCACTCACTCACCCTCTCATTCACCCACTCACTCACCATCTTACTCACAATCTCACTCACTCACCAATTCACCGACCCACTCACCCACTCACTCACCCACTCACCACTCACTCACCCACTCACTCACCCATTCACTTACCCACTCACTCACCCACTTACTCACTCACCCACACACTCACCCACTCACTCACCAACTCACTCACTCAGCCACACACTCACCCACTCACTCACCAACTCACTCACTCAGCCACCCACTCACTCACCCACTCACTCACCCTCACACTCACCCACTCACTCACCCACCCACTCACTCACCCTCACACTCACCCACTCACTCACCCACTCACCCACTCACTCACCTACTTACGCACCCACTCACTCACTCACTCCACCCACTCACTCACCCACTCACCCACTCACACACTCACTCACTCACCCACTCACTCACCACTTACTCACCCACCCACTCACTCACCCACTCACACACTCACTCACTCACCCACTCACTTACGCACTCACTTACCCACTCACCCACTCACTCACTCACCCATTCACTCAATCACCCACTCACCCACTCACTCACCCACTCACTCACCAATTCACCCACCCACTCACCCACTCACTCACCCACTCACCACTCACTCACCCACTCACTCACCCATTCACTCACCCACTCAATCACCCACTCACTCACCCACACACTCACCCACTCACTCACCCACTCACTCACTCACCCACTCACTCACTCACCCACTCACTCACCCAATCACTCACCCTCACACTCACCCACTCACTCACCCACTCAACCACTCACTCACCCACTCACTCACCCACTCACTCACTCACCCACCCACTCACTCACCCACTCACTCACTCACCCACTCACTCACTCACCCATTCACCCATCCACTCACCCACTCACTCACCCACTCACCACCCACTCACTCACCCACCCACCCACCCACTCACTCACCCACCCACTCACTCACCCACACACTCACCCACTCACTCACCAACTCACTCACTCACCCACTCACTCACTCACTCACCCACTCACACACTCACCCACTCACCCACTCAGCCATTCACTCACTCACCCACTCACCCACTCACTCACCTACTCACTCACCAATTCACCCACCCACTCACCCACTCACTCACCCACTCACCACTCACTCACCCACTCACCCACTCACTCACCCATTCACTCACCCACTCACTCACCCACTCACTCACTCACCACTCACTCACCCACTCACTCACCCACTTACTCACCCACTCACTCACCCATTCACTCACCCACTCACCCACTCACACACACACTCACTCACTCACCCACTCACCCACTTACTCACCCACCCACTCACTCACCCACTCACACACTCACTCACTCACTCACCCACTCACTTACGCACTCACTTACCCACACCCACTCACTCACTCACCCATTCACTCACTCACCCACTCACCCACTCACTCACCCACTCACTCACCAATTCCACCGACCCACTCACCCACTCACTCACCCACTCACCACTCACTCACCAACTCACTCACCCATTCACTTACCCACTCACTCACCCACTCACTCACTCACCCACACACTCACCCACTCACTCACCAACTCACCCACTCAGCCACACACTCACCCACTCACTCACCAACTCACTCACTCAGCCACCCACTCACTCACCCACTCACTCACCCTCACACTCACCCACTCACTCACCCACCCACTCACTCACCCTCACACTCACCCACTCACTCACCCACTCACCCACTCACTCACCTACTTACTCACCCACTCACTCACTCACCCACTCACTCACCCACTCACCCACTCACACACTCACTCACTCACCCACTCACTCACCCACTTACTCACCCACCCACTCACTCACCCACTCACACACTCACTCACTCACCCACTCACTTACGCACTCACTTACCCACTCAACCACTCACCCACTCACTCACTCACCCATTCACTCACTCACCCACTCACCCACTCACTCACCCACTCACTCACCAATTCACCCACCCACTCACCCACTCACTCACCCACTCACCACTCACTCACCCACTCACTCACCCATTCACTCACCCACTCAATCACCCACTCACTCACCCACACACTCACCCACTCACATCACCAACTCACTCACTCACCCACTCACTCACTCACCCACCACTCACTCACTCACCCACTCACTCACCCAATCACTCACCCTCACACTCACCCACTCACTCACCCACTCACCCACCTCACTCACCCACTCACTCACCCCACTCACTCACTCACCCACCCACTCACTCACCCACTCACTCACTCACCCACTCACTCACTCACCCACTCACTCACTCACCCACTCACTCACTCACTCACCCATTCACCCATCCACTCACCCACTCACTCACCCACTCACCACCCACTCACTCACCCACCCACCCACCCACTCACTCACCCACACACTCACTCACCCACACACTCACCCACTCACTCACCAACTCACTCACTCACCCACTCACCCACTCACTCACTCACTCACCCACTCACTCACCCACTCACTCACCCAATCACTCACCCTCACACTCACCAACTCACTCACCCACTCACCCACTCACTCACTCACCCACTCACTCACTCACCCATTCACCCATCCACTCACCCACTCACTCACCCACTCACCACCCACTCACTCACTCACCCACCCACCCACCCACTCACTCACCCACCCACTCACTCACCCACTAAATCACCCACTCACTCACCATCTCACTCACCCACTCGCTTGCCATCTCACTCACTCACCCACCCACTCACTCACCATCTCACTCACCCTCTCATTCACCCACTCACTCACCCTCTCATTCACCCACTCACTCACCATCTTACTCACCATCTCACTCACTCACCAATTCACCGACCCACTCACCCACTCACTCACCCACTCACCACTCATCACCCACTCACTCACCCATTCACTTACCCACTCACTCACCCACTCACTCACTCACCCACACACTCACCCACTCACTCACCAACTCACTCACTCAGCCACACACTCACCCACTCACTCACCAACTCACTCACTCAGCCACCCACTGACTCACCCACTCACTCACCCTCACACTCACCCACTCACTCACCCACCCACTCACTCACCCTCACACTCACCCACTCACTCACCCACTCACCCACTCACTCACCTACTTACGCACCCACTCACTCACTCACCCACTCACTCACCCACTCACCCACTCACACACTCACTCACTCACCCACTCACTCACCCACTTACTCACCCACCCACTCACTCACCCACTCACACACTCACTCACTCACCCACTCACTTACGCACTCACTTACCCACTCACCCACTCACTCACTCACCCATTCACTCACTCACCCACTCACCCACTCACTCACCCCACTCACTCACCAATTCACCCACCCACTCACCACTCACTCACCCACTCACTCACCCATTCACTCACCCACTCATTCACCCACTCACTCACCCACACACTCACCCACACACTCACCCACTCACTCACTCACCCACTCACTCACTCACCCACTCACTCACTCACCCACTCACTCACCCAATCACTCACCCTCACACTCACCCACTCACTCACCCACTCACCCACTCACTCACCCACTCACTCACCCACTCACTCACTCACCCACCCACTCACTCACCCACTCACTCACTCACCCACTCACTCACTCACCCATTCACCCATCCACTCACCCACTCACTCACCCACTCACCACCCACTCACTCACCCACCCACCCACTCACTCACCCACCCACTCACTCACCCACACACTCACCCACTCACTCACCAACTCACTCACTCACCCACTCACTCACTCACCCACTCACACACTCACCCACTCACCCACTCAGCCATTCACTCACTCACCAACTCACCCACTCACTCACCTACTCACTCACCAATTCACCCACCCACTCACCCACTCACTCACCCACTCACCACTCACTCACCCACTCACCCACTCACTCACCCATTCACTCACCCACTCACTCACCCACTCACTCACTCACCCACTCACTCACCCACTCACTCACCCACTTACTCACCCACTCACTCACCCACTCACTCACCCACTCACCCAATCACACACACACTCACTCATTCACCCACTCACTCACCCACTTACTCACCCACCCACTCACTCACCCACTCACACACTCACTCACTCACCCACTCACTTACGCACTCACTTACCCACACCCACTCACTCACTCACCCATTCACTCACTCACCCACTCACCCACTCACTCACCCACTCAGTCACCAATTCACCGACCCACTCACCCACTCACTCACCCACTCACCACTCACTCACCCACTCACTCACCCATTCACTTACCCACTCACTCACCCACTCACTCACTCACCCACACACTCACCCACTCACTCACCAACTCACTCACTCAGCCACACACTCACCCACTCACTCACCAACTCACTCACTCAGCCACCCACTCACTCACCCACTCACTCACCCTCACACTCACCCACTCACTCACCCACCCACTCACTCACCCTCACACTCACCCACTCACTCACCCACTCACCCACTCACTCACCTACTTACTCACCCACTCACTCACTCACCCACTCACTCACCCCACCACCCACTCACACACTCACTCACTCACCCACTCACTCACCCACTTACTCACCCACCCACCCACTCACTCACTCACACACTCACTCACTCACTCACTCCCACTCACTTACGCACTCACTTACCCACTCACCCACTCACTCACTCACCCATTCACTCACTCACCCACTCACCCACTCACTCACCCACTCACTCACCAATTCACCCACCCACTCACCCACTCACTCACCCACTCACCACTCACTCACCCACTCACTCACCCATTCACTCACCCACTCAATCACCCATTCACTCACCCACACACTCACCCACTCACTCACCAACTCACTCACTCACCCACTCACTCACTCACCCACTCACTCACTCACCCACTCACTCACCCAATCACTCACCCTCACACTCACCCACTCACCCACTCACTCACCCACTCACTCACTCACCCACCCACTCACTCACCCACTCACTCACTCACCCACTCACTCACTCACCAATTCACCCACCCACTCACCCACTCACTCACCCACTCACCACTCACTCACCCACTCACTCACCCATTCACTCACCCACTCAATCACCCACTCACTCACCCACACACTCACCCACTCACTCACCAACTCACTTCACTCACCCACTCACTCACTCACTCACCCACTCACTCACTCACCCACTCACTCACC